>NW_027186296.1:38396899-38430213 GCF_028583685.1 Petaurus breviceps papuanus | reverse complement strand
TCCTATTGAATCTGGCTTGAGGAGGGAGGGAAATACACACTAAATAGGGGATCTCACCCTCCAGGAGAATAGGGGGGGAAGGGGATGTGAGGGGGGATGATGGAAGGGAGGGCAGGCTGGGGGGGAGGGAAGTTGGAAGCACCCACTTTTGAAAAGGGACAGGATCAAAGTAGAGAATAGAACAAGTGGGAGGTGGGATAGGAGGGAGGGAAATATAGTCAGTCTTTTACAATACATCTACTATGTTATTGTTTTGCATTAGCCGCACATGTACAACCTATACTGAATTGCTTGTCTCCCCAGTGGGGGTGGGTGGCAGGGGGGGAAGGGAATGAATCTGGAATTGAAAGTTTTAAAATCAAATATTCAAATATATGTATATATATGTGTGTGTGTGTGTATATATATATATATATATATATACTATTATTAATACCATCTTACATGTTATTAAGAAAAAAAAAGATATACAGGCACTGAGGCATAGAGATCCACTGGAAAAGTTGAAATGGGTATGGGAGAAAATATGGGAGAGAGCAGATTGGAGGTGGGGATATCCTGTGGGACTGCTGTTTTGGGGGGATGGGTGGGGGAAAAACAGGGAGAAAATTTGTAACTCAAAATCTGGCGGAAACGAATGATGTAAATCAGAAGTTAATAAAGCATTTAAAAAATAAAAAAAAAAAAAGAATGAGAAAACGAGTTAGGTGGCTTCTCAGATAACAAGTACAGTCTGTCATAAGATCTGCCCTAAGCTTTTCCAGGTTTTTAGGACCTGCTACAACTTGTGATGTGACAGTACAGCAGTGCTGGGTCTTATCCATGAGGCAATGAAGAAATGAGCTCTACTGGAAGGGTCACAGCCGCACTGACTGCGTTCACTAAAAATTTATGTCATCTACTCTCATATGGGCCCTTATTACTTTACCTCAATCCTTTTCTTCCTCCCAGTCAGTCAATAAACATTTTATTAGTTAGTCAATAAACATTTGTTAAGTGCCTATTATGTACCAGGCACAGTTAGAAATATTGGGAGTACAAAAAAGAGCAAAAGACAGTCCCTGCCCTCAAGGAGCTCACTCTACCCCCCCATCAGTACTGCATCACACTGCTCCCAGAAGTGGTTTGAAATCTTTTTTCCAACCATATTACATCATCATCCCCTAAGGACCTAGTAGTGCTATATAACAGGGTTAAAGGGTATGCATAGCTTAGTGACTTTGGGGGAAAGTTCCAAATTCCAAGTCCCTCCTAGATGTAGAATATGAGTTCCTAGAGAGTAGGAACTATCTTGATTTTCTTTCTGTGACCCCCAGGGCTTGGCATACATTAAGCATTTTTCACGAATTCCAAACAGCAAATTAAGAGAAAAAAAGAAAAGTAATTTCAGGAAGCTTAGCCAGAGAGAATAAGCTACAATTCAAATATATGTATTATTAGAAACTAGGCAGAAAGGGGAGAAAAAAGTAATGTGTGCAGAAAATCTTCCAGCAGTGTCTGGAAAGTCCGTGACTCTCTTTTCCCTTCTACAGGTCCTGAGCAAACTATGTCAGTACCTTATTTATTGAGCATCATTGGGAAATGAAGGTCTTCACATGAATGATTTTTCCAGATAATTTGAAATTGTCCTTTAAATATCAAAACTTTTCCCATTACTTTTAACTGAAATATTCCTAAAATAATACCATGGTCAGAAAGGCAAGGCAACATATGTAAGAGGCTGAAATGTAATAGTAAAAATGCATTGCCAATGATGAACTATATGCAAGAAGTGGTGACAAAGAGATTAGCCAGGAAATGCATGACTGGAAAAGAAGTGGGTCAGTCATAAAGGGAGAGCAAGGGATGATAATCAACCCAAGTCTTGTCCTAGAATCTATGAAATGTTAAAAGATCTAGAGAAAATACTCTAGAACACTGGAAGGACATGGACAAGCATGGCGCTGGATGAAGAAGTAAAAATGGATTGTAATGTGCATCATTAGAGGAAATACAGACCACAACGAGCTCATGATTCAATTTGAGTCTAATGTTATCTGGTTACATCTTTTTTTAAAAATCCCCACCAAGAAAAGAGAATGAAAATGAAATGAAAAGTAGAATTCACTTCTGCTTTTCAGCTTGAGATATCTGTCAGTGTCTAAAATATGCCCCTCAAATGAAACTGCACCAAAATAACAAAACTGAAAACACTTCTCTTCTATTGAAGCATCACAGCCCATTTCAAAAAAAGAGATGCTGGGTGGCTAGGTGGCGCAGTGAATAGATCACTGGCCCTGGAGTCAGGAGAACCTGAGTTCAAATATGGCGTCAGACACTTAACATTTAGTAGCCGTGTGACGTTGGGCAAGTCACTTAACCCCAATTACCCTGCCTTTCCCCTCTCCAAAAAAGCAAAAAAAAAAAAAGAGAGAGAGAGATGCTTAGGAATCCAGATACAATAGCCCTCCCCACCTTCACCTCCCCTACCAAAAGAAAAAGTTTCTATTTTAAGTTTATTTAATATTTACCATTTATTTTAAACTTACAATTCAACAAAAAATTATTAAGTGTGTAATTTATGTCAGTCACTGTAATAAATTCTGGAGATACAATGGCAAAAACTAAAGAACCTTGCCCTCAACAAGTTTTGCATTTTACTAGGGAGAAATAAGGAGCAGCTAAGATAGCTTAGTAGATAAAGTGCTGGGCCTAGAGTCAAGAAGACTTAGTGTAAATCTAGCCTCAAACACTTAATAGTTGTGTGATCCTTAACCTCTGTTTGCCTTAAGTCACTAAGGGAAAGGCAGGGTAATTGGTGTTAAGTGACTTGCCCAATGTCACACGGCTACTAAATGTTAAGGAAATGGCAAACCACTTGAGTATCCTTGCCAAGAAAACACCATGCAGAGCATCGGTGTGCTATGGTCCATGGGATCATAAAGAGTCAGACATGACTGAGCAAAGAGGGAGAAATAAACACAGGCTCATAGGAGCATCGATTTAGAGCTGGAAGGTACCTCAGAGGTCATCAGATGCAACCCCCTCATTTTACAAATGAGGAAACTAAGGCACAGAGAGGTTGAGTGACTTGCCCAAGGTAACTGTAACAAAGCTGGGATTAGACTTCAAGTTCCTGGACTCCATATTGAATGTTCTTTCAACTGCATCACATTGGCTACAAAGGGCACCAAGAATAAGTATCAGAAGTTGGGTCTGAACCCAGATCTTCTTGTCTCTAAATCTAGTGCCCTATCTACTACATTGTATACTTAGATAAGTAAATATTAAAATATACATGAAGTAAGTTGGCAGGGAGGGTCAGGAAAAGCCTCAGACAGAAGGCAGCACATGATCTGAACCTTGAAGTTAGCTATGGGGTGGAGTGAAGAGAGAATGTTCTAGACAGAGGCAACCCTCATTGTCTACAATGAAGTAAGAAATAGATTGTAGTATCCAGAGAACAAACAGTTTGGCTGCAACACAGAATACATGATAGGGAATAATATGAAAGCAGACTGGAAGGGTATGTCAGGGCCAAATTATGGAGGACTTTAAATAACCAACTAAGGATCTTGTTTTTTATTGGGGATCTTGTATTTAATGGGGAGTCACTGGAGCACCTTGAGCAAAAGTGACACAATCAAACCATGTTTCAGGATTAACATTTTACTCAGAATGGAGTGGGGAAAGGAAGGATTGGATGCATGGAAAACAAGCAGGATGCTATTGCAATAGTGTAGGCAAGAGGTAGTGAACCTGAAATAACAGCAAGCTTTTAAAAAAACTGGTATTTTTTCTTTTTATATCACCCTCACTTCTGAATGTATCACTCTCCATTCCATACCCAGGGAGCCATTTTTTTATAACAAAGATTTAAAGAGGAAAAAAAAAAGCAGTTTGGAAATATTGACCAATACATCAATTGAGTCTAGCGGTATTTGCAATATACATCTATCTTCTTCAGGGCAAGCTTTGTCATTATAATCACAACAAAAGCAACTAACTTTCTTCCAGTAGTGGTTGGGATTAGAAGAAAAGGAAATATAATAACTGAGTCATGATTGCATATTCACATTCATACCCCAATTCTCTTAAGTTGAATGTCATATATACTGGACAAGTGTGGAACAAAACAAAGCTTACTGGAACCCCAAAAAGTATAAACTCAGTAAAATGAGAGCCTACCCAAACTCCTTTTTGGCTCCTCTGTGAGAGGTAGGAAAGTAGCCACTATAAATACATTCCAGCGAGTTCTGCCAAAGATCTAAAATAAAACAACCTCTCCTCAAAGTCAGTGGTAGCAAAAGCTGCTAAAAGGTGTAACTATTTGACAGTTGTTTGCTGCTTGGAAATAACAGTCTCTCTCTAAAACCAGGGCAATTTCTAGTTTATACTAAAAGCCTGGCACCAGACTGGAGAGAACTAAGAAAGTAGAAAAATGGATACACTGGGAATTCTTTACAATATCACCTTCCTCACAAAATGGGCAAAGGAATGCTGGAAAAGGGCAATAATAGATCAGAATAACAACAAAAAGCAAAATTAAATAAATGAATGAATGAATGATTCTTTAACAATGGATAAGGTAGGACATAGAGAACAGGGCCTTCCTGGGAACAACCCACTCAATGAAAAAAAACAACTCAACAGATGGAAATTCAAACAAAATGAGTTGATAACTTCCACATTTTTGCAATGTGAAACCTCTCTGCCAACAGTAGATTTGTGGATATCATTGCTTTGAGATTAGCTTTAAGAAAACAAAGGGTACATATGTTCATTTCATATGAAAGGTATTTCAATGTCCTAAGCAAATCTAGAATATTTTTGATAAATTGCTGAACCCTGACCAGGGAAAGTGGTAAAAGAGATGTAGTCTACAGAAATAGTTCTTGTCAACAAAGAAACTAAGTCACTTTGAATCTGAGCCAAGGCAGTCACAGAGTAGATTAAAAACTTACAATGAAAAAATATACATTTTGCATGAGGTTACACATTCTGAATATACATGATTCACAATCTGTCAGTTATTTGTTGGTAGAGTTTAAATTACCATTGCTACTACATGTATTTTTAAAACTCTTGGTATTGCAACTGGTCATTCTCAGAACACAATAATTACCATGACCTCCCCCCTTATTAAGATTTCAAGATCAGTCATATCAGCACAATATGCATGCAGCATAATACTAGGAATGGAGTATTAATGATAGCTGATTTTTAAAAATCATCTGAATAAACAGTCACTTACCTATAGAGAACAATTTTGAAATTTGTATTTTTTTTTAGTCATATATTGGATGGCTAACCATTTGGTATTACTCTTTCTTAAAATAACTAATACTGATAGTAATAGTTTTATAAACATTTTATAAAGATGAGAAAGCAGGCATATGGGTCAGTAATTGCTGCTATCTTCTTGATCACAATTATTTGTTATTAATATTTGTTATTATTTGCAATTGATCCATTCTATCTTCCCCTAATATATTTACAAAGGGTTTTGAACTCTTGAAAGATCTGTCATTTCCATGACTACATGACAAATTATGTGATAGTTACAAATCTACTACTGTAGATTTAAAAAAAAAACCCTAATTTTACCACCACCTTTTTTTTTTTTTAAGTAACAAAGGTGAGACTTTTAAATATTCTCTTAGATTTTGACCAGGTGTTAATTTGTATGTCAGTCTTGTTAGACAGTTAATATGTTTCATTTAGCTGTATAAAGAAATTGTGATGTTGTTTTAGAAAAGTTCCTTCTTAGACCACAATACTTTCCTAAATACCCCAAACCTTCAAAAAGCATTTTATAAAGCTAGCATATGAATGTTCAAGTGAAAGTAATGATTTATATCAGCAAAATCAAAAGAATTTTTTCAGGATTTGAAAAGATCCATGTTATTATCGATAGAGGTAATTGTACAAACATATTCCAACCACTCCATATCTTAGTAGACAGTCTTCCTGCTATGGCCAAAATGATTTATTATCTAATGGTCAACATTTGTGAGATACAAAAAGAGATTCTTACCATACTGTTATTGAGATTCTTGTCAACTTTGCAGAATGTATGTGGTGGACTTTCTCCTTTACTGGGTATGATAATACAGATATCTGTGACAGCTAGTGTATTTTGTGTCATGCTCTCAGAGGCCCTCCTGTAAGTGACATAAATTCTTTGTGATGAGGTACTGCCACTAATAGTTGCAGGGCGACCATGTGGAGTAGTCTGAATAATTTCACAGCCTTGTTTTATTCTTTCTTTCCAGTCATATAAGACCCTAAAAATTAAACACAAGCAAACTTTCCATAAATAAACAGAGCACCTTGATCTTTTAACGTATAAAAGCAGAAAAATTAACAAAATTTTATTACTTCACTTTTAATTTTAAGGAAAATTGTAGAGATAAGGATGTTTCCTCACAGAAAATAAAAATTAATAAAATGAAATCATAAAATGAGTCGAATGTCAATATATTTTATTACAATAGCAAAATAACAAGAGCAATAATTAAGAATGGAAGCATTAGGCTTCATCCCAATATTAATGGAATTAATTCACACTATCTATAGGACATTGAGTGTGTTTTTAGAAGATTTATAGGAAGAGATGGGTAAAAACTGCAGTGTGAGAGAGCACAGTTATACTGTGACTCCACCGTTGGAGAGAATAGCCACAGAAAATATCACAGCCACTAAATTATCAAACAAATACTTTATCATTTTCCTTCTTTAAAGCTAAAGATGCTTTCTTCTGAAGAAATAACTACATCACTGACATAAGTTTCAATTCTGCAACCCCACCCCACCTCACCTAAATTTTATCAACGTATCTGTTTATTCACTTCTCCCCATTAGACAGGGTAAAGTTAGGTGGATTTGCTGAATAGTGCTTTTTTTTTTTTTTCTGTTTCTCATCTCTTCAAAGGTTTTGAAAAGGGAAAACAGAAACAGTTTCTAAACAGTTTTAGAAAGGGAAAGGCTGTCACCATTTCCAAGGTCATTAGAAGAGAGCCCTGGTAACAACTGACTACAGATGCCTTCTCAAAGCTACAACAAATAGCAGAAAGCTTAAAAATTCTGGTACATAGAAAGGAAGAAAAGGTTTAGAAATTCCTTTCTTCTAAGTCACCTTTCCAAGTCCATGTAAGTAACTACATGAAAACCAAAGACAAAGAAATCCATGAAACATGAAATAAAATGTTCGTAAATCCAAGATTTAAATATGCATAAAATTTCTAGATTGTTAATACTTGCACAAGATTTTTTGCTTCTGCAAAACAGTTTAAAATATGACTACTCTGTTTTTAGTGTATTGTTTTCAGGGCTTCTTAAACTTTTTCCACTTGTGACCCCTTAAACACTTCTTAACTTATATTTAAGTGAATTTTTCAACATTAAGTAAATTCTCATTGACATTAGAAGTTAACGTGCCTTTAAGTTCTCTTTCTCTGCCCTCTAAATAAATAAAATTCTTGTTTACAACATTGTTATACAGAAATTTTCAAAAGTCATTGTACATTAAACTTTAATTAATGTTACTAAAAGGTAGTGATCATAAGAATAGAATCATGAAATGGAAATATGTAGGAAATATAGGAAATAGGAAATATGCAGTTATTTTCTACTAAGAGAGATACAGAAATGGTAATGGAACACAAAAATATGAGATTTAATATAAGGAAAAAAGGGGTGGGGAACCTGCAGCCTCGAGTTCACATGTGGCCCTCTAGGTCCTCAAGTGTAGCCCTTTTGAAACTTAACTGTGTAGTACAGATTCAATCAAATGGCTGTACTTGAGGACCTAGAGGGTCACATGTAGCCTCAAGGCTACAGGTTCCCCACCCTGAACTAACCCCTTCCTCTTTTCATCACTGTCTCTGACTAGGTGAATTGTTGATAAACATTAGGAGAGCCAGGGGCATTTTTTTTTTTAAAGCAATTGGGGCTAAGTAACTTGTTCAAGGTTACAAGGCCAGTTATTTCTGGGTGTGGTGCTAAGTATCTGAGCCCGGATTTGATCCCCAGGTCATCCCAACACTGGAGCCTGTGCTTTTACTCGCTGAGCCACTTGGCCGCCCCCAGGGGCATTTTTAATTGGCCCTTCTACCACTGCTATCTGGCCTGATGCTGATGGCTCAGCTAGCTAGAACCAGTAAACATAAGAATGTTGGAAGATAAAAGATGAATCTCCTCTTCCTCTATTCAACTGATTAACAAAAGAAAAAGTTCTAGGCTATGGTATATGGATGTAGACTGCATAATGCTTTTGGAAAAGCCACTTATTTTTTGGTACCCTGTAAATAAAAGGAAGTGAAGGGGATGGAGAATAGTTTCCCCTGGGACCTAAGCATCCATAAATACTTCTGTGTAATTTTATCCCTGTCCTAATTACATGAGGGCAAGGATCACCTTGCCCAGTTTCTTCATTGTATAGATGGGAAAACGGAGGCCCAGACGGATGAAGTAATAGTAATAGACATGAAATTCCTAATTCTTAATCCAAGGCTCTTTGTAATATACTCTGCTGTCTCTATGTGACATAATACTAAACTGGTGAAGAACCATATGCCTGTTGACATCTTAGGCTACTGTCTAACAATGTTATTTAATTCTTACATTGGTACATAACCTTTCATGTACTCATCTTATTACTCCAACTAGATTGTAAACTGCTTAAAGGCATGAACTATATTTCATATTTATTTGCATCCACTCCCTCAGCCCAAACCCCCAAACTAAGTGCTCTGCACGTATTTGTCAACTGATTAATTTATTTCCTCTAGTTTCACTACTTTTGCACTCTATAACTAAAAATTCTTCTCCAGAGTTGCAAGGAGATAGCTCATTCCTAAAAGAAAAGAGGGTAGCCTTCTCCTCTAAAGGTAAATAATAAGAAAAAGTATGCCATACAAAAGAGAATCATAGAATTCTCTTTAGTGGACAAAATGAAAGCAGAGTCTCACGAAGTTCTAAGGCCACCTGTCTGAAGCTCTTCAAAGTCTTAAGAATATGAATAACTGATTTACTTTAATAAAGACATACTTGTTCAATGTTTAACATTTTACACATAACAAAGCAGCAATAGCTGCCATTTTTAAACTATTTTAAAAGTTGTAATCAAATCATAAATCACAGAATAAAAAGACAAATAATCACTCAACTTAACTGTTTTGTCATAAAAGATATAAAACCTGAGAGTCATTAAGCAAGAATAAACTTAAGGAGGGCTTTAATTCATTATCATTTCTTCAGAAAACATTGAACATTAAAATATGAGAAAACATGCACATCCAACTTTAGTAACCAAGGAAATTTTAATTTGTATTAGGAAAAAAATTCTTTGAGTCCAAGAGATTGAGCAAGATTAGTCAAGAGAAAAAGAGAATCTCAGAGTTAGAAGATAACCTATAAATATTATCTAGTGCAGCCTATATATATCCAGGCCCAGATCTCAGTACACACAAAGTTTCTGTTAATAAATCTGTGATGGGAACTCCAGTCCTCCCAATGCAGCCCATCCCACTCTGGTACAGTTCTAATTGTGAGGAAGTTCTTTGTTATATTCATCAACCACTATGCCTTCCCTAGAGGCCAAATAAAATAAGGCTAATAATTTATCAAGCTAGCCTTTCTAGTAGTTAATGATAGCTATTACTGTGCTTCCCTTCACTTCCCAACTAATACAAAGATTACCTCAGAGTACTTACAAGCTCACCACTAGTTCAAAGCAAAGGCAGCACTGAAATACCTATCCACAAATTTTCCCCAATGTTATCTCAAATTCTACTATTATTAAATCAAGACCATATTCAACTGGCCTGTATTTCTTTTCAAAATTCTAAAATAGGAGAGAGAACCATTTAAATCATTAACACCTTAGTGTACATTAGCTAATCAGATGCTTACTCTCTAACCCAGGGATGATAACAAATGATGTCAGGGGTTATCTACAAGGGAAAAAGGCAATGAATAAGGAGAAAATGCCATAAGAAGAGTAAATGATATGTGAGAGTTTTTCCACCTGTTCATCTATTAATGAATAAAATACTTAAATTCTACAACTTGCATTTTTGATGCTGCCCATAATACTTTTTAAAAAACACATACCCTAGGTCAGTGAGTGGAGGCTTATCTCTTCCTCTTCTATAACAAAGGTAGATCTGTGGCCCAACAAGGCTTCCATTATTGAGATCTGCTGACAATCCAGTTGGAGTAACATCTATACACGTATAACCCTTTGGTACTTCTTCACCAAGAGATTTAATAATAACTGTCACATCTGTAATAGGTTCTTTTGGTTTAGCTATTTTATGACATGCATCATTGAAGTGAATTTCTTCTTCAAGAGGCTTTGAAATATCAGTCAACCCTGCTACAACAAAATAGTCAGCCACACGAGGTCCCTTGTTTTCAATCATCTTCCATTACAGAAGGATACATCTGAAAAGAAAATAGGAGAGACTAAAATTCTTTGTAACATCAGGTAAATCTAAATGGCTTATGTAAATACAAGGGCAGATTATGGCAGATAGATACAATTCAGTAATAAAAATTGGTTCTATATTTTCATAAGAATATCACCTTTAAAAGCCTATGACTTCAGGGGCGGCCAGGTGGCTCAGCGAGTAAGAGCACCGGCTCCAGTGTCGGGATGACCTGGGGATCTAATCTGGGCTCAGATACTCAGCACCACACCCAGAAATAAGTGGCTGTGTAATGTTGAGCAAGTTACTTAACCCCGATTGCTTTAAAAAAAAAAAAGCCTATGACTTATTTAAGTTAATAATAATAATAATTTATCAATACTTTAACAGCAAAATTCTCTTATGTCAGCTATCTAACGTCATTTAGCTTCTTTTGTCTTCAACTAGAAGAAATTGCAATATAGCCACATCTTCTATATCTCCACTGTGCAAAGGGAAAGGAAATTTAATATCCTTCCCAGCACATAGTGAAGCCACAAGCTATAGTGAGCCAAAGGCTAGTATCAGAGTCAGATCCAGGTCTCCCCTTCTGACACACATTGGTATTGTGAATCTTGGCAAGGCAAATCACCTCTCAATGCCCTAGGCAATTCTTTGACTAGACACTGCAGAAAGTGCCCTGTAAAATAAAATCACATTTCCAGTTTCATTTTATCCTCTCTCACCCTAAGTAGACTAAAATTCTTGCAAGCAAAAACTTTACAGTGAATTTTTATATACTATTTTATAGCGAATCCCCTTATTTATATCATCCTTATAAAAACTTACCCTTTGAACTTACTATTTGAACCATAAAGAGAGTTGGACTGGAGTAGTCTCTAGAGGGACCTTCCAATTCTGAAGTTCTATGATTCCTTTAAGGCTAATGAGTTACCTTAATTTATGACATAATGAATTTCTATTTCAGAAATAGTTTGTAAATATTTTCACTGTTTGCTACAAAACAGTAGAGAATTTTCTGTATCAAGACAATTTTCTTTAGAGATTTGTAGATCTTATGCATAATTTCTAACAGGCAAAAAATCCCTGTATGAGGTACTATTAACTGGTAACTAATAATTTTAAAGTTGCTTCCTAAATTGATACTACTAAGGGAGCAATAAATACCTGCATTTTGAGAAGGCTCTGCTAATCATCTAATGAGAAAAATTCATCCACCCTTTTTCAAAGCTTATATTCTTCTGTCCTAGTGGGTGCCCCAAAAGTCATAATTACCTGATTAATTTTATGTAAAAAGTTCTAGAAAGCATGCACATAAATAAGCTAAGCAAGTTTTCATTAAGTCTTATTCCATATTAATGACTGTCAGCAATAATAGGGGAGATATTGCCATTCAAAATTCCTACAGCTAACAAGGATAAAGTATAACATTTGAACCTTACACAGTCTTGCAAATGTTTCTTTAAAAATAAAATCCCCTTTGTCACAAATTGATTCGTCTTTGCCCACTGCATGGAAGGACTGAGTAGACAGCAGCCAGCAGCTATATATTTCTGAAGATTCAATTCAATTAAACATTTATTGAGGAACTGTATTAAGCACCGGGCATACAAAAATGAAAATAAAGTCATCCCTGCTCTAGAGAATGTAAAGAAAGGAATGGTGAGGACATGTGGAGGTTGATCTCTGTTCTGAAACTCTCATCCCTAAGGCTAAACTATAGAGATTTCATATATCTTAGGATCTGAGTTTCTTCCACCTTTAAGAAGGAATTGGACTAGATTAACTTTAAGCCTTCAAGCTTTATGGACCTATGATTTTTTTTTTCTCCTCCTCAAATGATGAAAAATACTGCATGTTTAGTTGTTCAAGTATGTAGGATTTTGTATTTGGTATTAGACATATTTTGTACAACTAAAGTGTTGCTACTATCAGTCACAAAAAGATTAAACACTATCTGAATGGCATGAGGCTAGATATTATAGAAATACAATTAGTCAAAGTCCCTGCTTTATTTTAAATGTATACAGTCTTACTGGAAATGCTCACTAACATATAATCTTTAGAATCATTAAAAATGTAATAATTTAATGTACTCAATATAATGTTAAGGTGTATTTGTTTCTTATTTCATATATACTACTACTTCCATTAGATATTAGTGAAACTTAAAAATACCTTTTTGGTTAGTTTCTGAATGGAAAACTGTTCACTGTAGGAAATGTCCCAGTTGAAGCCAAATTGCTCCTGGATGGCTGGAAGTAGTGGGGGAGGTATTTTAGAATGAGATAGTTTGTCAAGAAGGATCCAATCCCCTTTTTTCCTAGGGTCCTTTTCTCCTACATGACTGCTTCTCAGCCCAACTTTAGTACTGCTTTTCTTTTCACACATCTGGCTGCTCTTGATGAGTTCATGTTACCTATTTAAGACACATCCTACAGTACTGAAAGAGTCAGTCTCTAGTTTTTGAAAGATCATGAAGAACTGCAGAGGTACCACCAAAGCAAATAAAGACAATTATCCCGAGTGTCAAAAAGCAGAAGAGAATGAAGTTTGTAAACTATAGACCAGTGTGCTTGACTTTTATTCCATGGAAAATTCTAAAGTAGATTTTTATAAATAATGTCAGACAAACCTCTTTTCCAGTTGGACAGGATTATTAGAGAGATAGATGAAATAAAATTTTAGGAAAGCATTTAACGAGGTACTTCATCTGGTGCCCAGAACTGAACTTAGTATATTAGATATAGTTGACTAAGGCAGAATATAATAGGACTCTTTCCCTTGTTTTAAGAAAGACTGTTGCAGACAATGGCAGCTTTTTTTGGGCTACTATGGCACAGTGTTAACTCATACTGAGCTTGCACTCCAAGAAAACCATTCAGTTTTCATAGAAATTGTTTTCAATTCATAATTCCCCCTTATTATGCTTGCAAAATTAAATTAATTCATGTGGAGTTGATATTTTCCTCTATCAAAATTCATCTTCTTTGATTCAACCAATTGTTACAGCCTAAGATCTGTTTGGATCCTAACTCAGTTATACAATGTCAGCTCTCCTTTACAGCTTCCTGTCATCTATAAATTTAACTTCCAATGGTTTAAATTCAAGTCATTAATAACATTGTTGAGCAGCACAAAGATAAGAACAGATCTTAGGAATACTCCACTAAAGATTTTCTTCCAAACTGACATTGATTCATTAGTGACTACTTAGGGTCCAGCTATTCAAACCAAATGTACTACTATCTCACCCACAGATTATTATATTTATAATGATAGCAGGACAGACTTTGTCAAATGCTTTGCAAAAAAAAAAAAAAAAACAAAAAACCACAAACCAAAAAAACAAACCCATGGCATAATGCAGAGGTGTCAAATTCATGGCCTGTGAACCAAATGATAAAACTCCAAATGTAGAGGGAACCAGTTTAAAATATAACTGGTGAAATTAACAAAATTACAAAATAACAAAAACAGAATAAAACATAGATAATGTTAATTTGTGGTTTTCTAAATCAACATATGGGCCAGCAGGAGTTTGCTTCTATTTAACAGAAGATAGGGAAACAGACTTGCAGTCATGAAAATTTTAAGGTCAAATCTTGCCTCAGACATTTACTAGCTCTGTGACTCTAGAAAAGTCATTTAATCTCTCTGAGCCTTAGTTTCCTCATCTGTAAAGTGAGGGTAGCCTAGATGGCCTTCTAATTTCCCTTCCAGCTTTAAATCTAAGATTCTATGAATCTGTGGATCACTTTTGTTCTTCTTTTTTTGTTTTTTGGAAGGGAGAAGGCAGGGCAATTGGGGTCTTGCCCAAGGTCACATGGCTAGTAAGTTTAAGTGTCTGAGGCCAGATTTGAACTCAAGTCCTTCTGACTCCAGGACTGGTACTGGTACTCTATTCACTGTGCCACCTAGCCACCCTGATCACTTTTGTTAAAAAAAAAAAAAACCAAAAATAAAAGCCACAAATAGACCATGTTGCAATGCTCATCCAATTCTTATATATCATTCCTAAAAATTCCACCTATCCCCAATATCTCTACTTTTGTTCTAAGTGCTCCCTAACTAATTACTAGAAGCTGTATGACTGTGATGAATTCTAAACTTCGGATGGTATAATGGAAAGTTCATTGGATTTAGAATCACAGAATTTGAGAGCTGGAAGGGACCTTAGTGGGCCATCTAGGCCAACTCAAACTTCCAAGTCTTCCAAGGGGGGTAACCCATGACCTCAAGCCCATTCCACTTTAGGGCAGTAAGTTTTTCTGTGCATCAAGCCTAAATTTACCTCTTTATAACTTCTACTAATTGCTCCTAGTTCTGCCTTCTGGAAGTAATTGCCCGCCAGAGAAGGAGGGCAAAGTCTCAGCCCATAGCTCTCCTGAATCAATCATTATATCACACCCTGCTTTCAGCACCCTCTGCAGCTTCCTACAGCTCCACCTATATCAATTACATTTTCTGAGCCTACCAATCTCCCCATTCCCTTTTCAGGCATTCACTGCTCTCTGACATCCTGGGAGCGCTGAATCCTGAGGCCAAACCCCTAGGGTTAATGATAACCTTCTATAACTCATTTCTAAATGATTACTGAACTGTCACTGCCTCATACACTCCCCAATCCAGTGATTCTGAACTATCGTTCAATCCTATTTTGAGTCCTCCATTGACTACTGCCTTATTCCCATTCTTCTCTTAACCTAACCACTTTCCCTCAATGTCCCATTCTAAAGCTATTCATCCCTTTCATTGTGCTTTTTGGAATACCTGCTGCATAGGTACCAAACTTGTTTCCATCTTAAACCTTTTCCTTTCTCACTCTTTCCATTTTCTTACACTTGATGAGACCTAGCTCCCACCTAATGACGAAAGCTTCCCCTGCCCACCCTTTCCAGCACTGGCTATACTTTCACTCATACCTGAGACTCACTGGTTGAAGTAAGAGAATTGGAACACTTTGCTCCCCATTGCTACTTCCAAGCTTTCTTTCTATCACCATCATTCAGAAACCTCTCCTCTTTTGAGGTTCACTCAATCTACATTTGTTATATAATCAAGATTATGGTAGCTGTTATTTGCCAACCTCTAGGACAGCCTCATTCTTTGTTCAATTAATTCAGTGCCTGGATCACAATCTTTCTCTCTTGCCCAACTTCTGCCCTCATACGAAGAAAATTTAACATATATATATATGTGTGTGTATTATGTATGTATATGTATATATATACACACACACATATATCTGACACTTAAACACTTTAACTTCCCAATTCCTAAACTTCATCATTTCCCATGAGCTACTCTGCCACCCCTTCTTAGTTACACAGTGATGATTATATACCTTTGATCTTACTATTAACCGTAAGTATTCCTCTTCCATGTTCATAAATTCTGGAATTCCCATATCTGGTCACAATCTGTTGTAATTCCTTCTCTATCTTGTAATCCCCAATGATGTCCTTTTTCCTTATTATGACCCTCAATTCATTCCCCACTCAACTCTTTCCCAGGCCTTTCCCTTTCACTGACTAAACTCTCTTCCCTTTCCCATCCTGACCCCATGATGAACTATTTCAACATGATACTGTTCTCTTCTTGAGTTCCTTGCCCCCTTATCCTAACAAGATCTAGGCCTGCCAAGGCTCAGTCCTGGCTTACTCACACCATCTGATGTCTTCTCTTACTCGTGCTGCCAAAAGAAGCTGGGGCAAAAAAACTCATGAAACTATACTGGGTCGACTACACATTTATGTTACATAATCTCACTGTGACAGGAGAATCCTTTTACATTTTCCTAACAGATTCATTATCACACTTAAAATAACTGCTTTTCCAAATCTTTTCATCCCCCCTCAAGCCTCCCATGGTTCCTCCTCTTCAACATTCTTGGCTGAGAACTTTGTCTCATATTTCACTGAAAAAAAAATGTGGCTACTTGCTAAAAATTACCTCTTCTCCCTTCCCCCTTATCTCACATCACTCAGATGCAGTCTGCCACTATACCATCCACTTCTGTCTCACATGTGATGGCCCTTCTCCTTGCCATATCAAACTCCTCCTCTAAATACACAAGTGATCCCATTCCATCTCATCTTATCCAACAGATTGGCCCCTCTCTCACTAATCTTCAATATCTCCCTGTCTAATGGCTCCTCTACTTCCTATCAACACATCTATGTCACCTCATACTCAAAAAAAAATCCTCACTTTATTGCTGCTAGCTACTGCTTTTCCTCCCTTTCATATTTAAACTCCTTGAGAAGGCTATCTGCAACCAGTGTCTCCGCTCCCTTTCCTCTCATTCTCTTCTCAACTCTCTACAGTCTGGCTTCTGAACTTATCACCGAACTCAAACGGCTTTCCCCAAATTAATAATTATCTCTAAACTGCCAAGGAATGTTCAAATTACTGAATAATTGTGCTCCTTTCACATGCCTGCAAGGCTACGCTTAAGATTCTGCAAGCTAGGGCTCAGTAATATGTGAACCAACAATTACCAAAAGAGCAGGCTGGTTTTCTTTTTTTCCTGTTTTTTTTTTCTTTTGGGTAAATAGTAGTTTATTTTTTCCAATTACATGTAAAGACAGTTTTCAACATTCATTTTTAAAATAAGATTTAGAGTTTCAAATTTTTTTTCTTCCTTCCTTTCCATATCCCATCCCAAGATGGCAAGAAATTTGATGTTATACATGTGCAATTATGTAAACATATTTCCACATTAGAGATGTTGTGAAAGAAGAAACTGAACAAAAGGGAAACCCCATCAAAAAAACCCCCAAAGTGAAAATAGTATGCTTTGATCTGCATTCAGACTCCATAATTCTTTCTCTGGATGTGGACAGCATTTTCCATCATGAGTCTTTTAGAAGAGCAGGCTGGTTTTCAAAGAGACAGAGGAACAAGAGACCAAATTACCAATATTCAGTGGATTATGGAGAAAGTAAGGGAGTTCCCCCAAAAATCTACTTCTGCTTCATGGACTACACTAAGGTTTTTGACTGTGCAGACTACAATAAAATGTGGCAAGTCCTCAAAGAGATGGGAGTACCAGATCATCTTACTTGTCTCCTGAGGAACCTGTATGCAGGCCAAGAAAAAACAGTTAGAAATGAATGTTGGAACAACTGATTGGTTTAAGACAGGAAAAGGAGTATGCCAAGGCTGTATATTGCTACTTTATTTATGGAACTTATATGCAGAGTACATCATGAGAAATGCCAGGCTGGATGAATCAAAAGCTAGAATTAAAGTTACCAAGAAAAATATCAATAACCTCAGACATGCCAACGATACCACTCTGATGGCAGAAAGTGAAAAGGAATTAAGAAGCCTCTTGATGAGGATGAAAGAGGAAAGTGTAAAGGCTCCTTGAAGCTCAACATCAGAAAAACTAAGATCTTGGCAACTGGTCCCATCACTTTCTAGAAAATAGAAGAAGAGATGGAAGCAGTGTCAGATATTATGTTCTTGGGCTCAAAGATCACAGCAGACAGCAACTGCAGTCATAAAATTTAAAAATGCTTTCTCCTTGGAAGGAAAACTATGGCAAATCAGGACAGCATACTAAAAAGCAGAGACATCACCTTGCTAACAAAGGTTCATATAGTCAAAACTATGGTTTTTCCAGTAACAATGGAAGGCTGTTAGAGTTGGACTATAAGGAAAGCTGAGCACCACAGAATTAATGCTTTCAAATTGTGGTGCTGGAGAAGACTTCTGAGAGGCCCCCGGACAACAAAGAGGTCAAATCAGTCAACATGTAAAGAAATGAATCCAGACTATCCACTGGAAGGTCAAAGAATGAAACTGAAGCTTATATACTTTGGCCACATGATGGGAAGACAGGACTCACTGGAAAAGACCCTGATGTTGGACAAGACTGAAGGCAAAAGGGGATGACAGAGGAAGAGATGGACAGATAGTATCATGGAAATGATGAACATGAACTCGGACATACTTTGAGAGATATGGACGACAGAAGAGCCTGGCATGCTGTGATTCATGGCGTCACAAAGAGTTAAATACAACTGAACAACAACAAAATAATGGTCTTTTCTCAATTCTTATTCTTCCTGACTTCTTTGCAGCCTTTGACACTGTCAACTGCCCTCTTTCCCTTGATACTCTCTTATCTCTAGGTTTTCATGGCACCACCCTCTTCTTTTTGTCTTTCTATGTGTGTGACCACTATTCCATCTCTTCTTGCTGGATCCAAGTTATGCCCACTAACCGTGTATATCCCCCAAAGCTCTGTCTTGGGCCCTCTTCTCTTTTCCTGCTATATTACTTTGATTGATGAGTTTTTTATTTCTCCTGGATTCAATTATCATGTATATGCAAATGATTTTTATATCTACTTATCCAGGCCTAACCTCCTTCTAGAAATCTAGTTGCACATTGCCAACTGTCTACTGAGCAGCTCAAAATGGATGTCTTATAGACATCTTAAATTCAACATGCCCCAAACTGAGCTGATCTTTTACCAAAAATACTTCCCTCTTCCTAACTTTCTTATTAAAAGTAGGAAATGTGTGTGTGGGGGGGGGGGGTCGAGCCAAGATGGCAGAGTAGAAGCAGGACCTCCCTGCTGCTCTGCTTCCACCTTCCTCAATCCATGTAAAAAGGGGACTCTAAACAAACTTTGGAGCTGCAGAACCCACAAAATGACACAGAGAAGCTAACCTCTGGCTGAGGACAGCCAGGAGGATTCCAGGAGGAATCGGCCAGCACAGCGCTCTGGGAGCCGAGCCCAGGGTGGGCCTGACCAGCAGCCAGCCGGAGGGACTCCAGATCAGCAGCAGCTGTGGCCGTTTCCAGAATTATCAACACATAGATGCGAAGGACAAAGTGAGAGGTCAGTGCAGTCTGGACTTTGGGACCCAATAAGTGGGAGTGAGTGGCTTTTGGCCCCCCCCCCCCCCCCCAACAGACGCCAGCACAGCCAGCCAGCACCACATGGCGGCTTCAGCTCCTGGCCTGCAGAGTGTAGGGGGACCAAGCACCAGTCTGAGGGGTAATCGCTCTTGCATTAACCTTCTTGGATCTGGATTGCAGTCTAGGGTGGAGGTCCTAGGGTGTGTGTCCAGCTTGCCAGAGTGTGTGGATGCCTCAGAGAGGTCACGCATCTAATACCTCTGGCAGCTGAGAAAACCCCAGCGTTTGGGACGAAAGCTCCCCTGTCTGGTGGCAGAGTCCTACTGTGGTAAAAAGCCCAGGAGTCAAGTGACTGAGGAGCAACATGACCAGGCAAAGGAAACAAAGGAGACAGAAGATTCCAACATTACACTCCTATTTTGGGGACAAAAAGGAGCAAAGCATGGAACAGGAGGAAGACAGTGAAGTCAGAACTCCTACACCAAAAGCTTCAAAGGAAAATACAATCTGGTTACAGGCCATAGAGGACCTTAAGAAGCAGATAAGAGAAGTGGAGGAAAAATTGGGAAGAAAAATGAGAACAATGCAAGAAAATTATGAAATGAGAGTCAACAGCCTGACTGAAGAAAATAACACCTTAAAAAACAGACTGACTCAAATGGCAAAGGAGGCTCAGAAAGGCAATGAGGAGAAGAATGCCTTAAAAAGCCAAATTTTCCAGATGGAAAAAGAATCTCAAAAGCTCACTGAGGAGAGTCATTGCTTCAGAATTAGATTGGAGCAAATGGAAGCTAATGACTTTATGAGAAATCAAGATGCTGTTAAACAGATCCAAACAAATGAAAGAATAGAAGGCAATGTGAAATATCTCATGGGAAAAACCAATGACCTGGAAAATAGGTCCAGGAGAGATCATTTAAAAATGATTGGACTGCCTGAAAGCCATGATCAAAGTAAGAACCTAGAAATCATCCTCCAGGAAGTTCTCAAAGAAACCTGCTCTGATGTTTTAGAACCAGAGGGCAAAATAGAGGTTGAAAGAATCCACCCATCACCTCCTGAAAAAGATTCCAAAAAGTAAACTCCTAGGAATATTATAGCCAGGTTCTGGAATTCTCAGATTAAGGGGAGAATATTCCAAGCAGCCAGGAAGAAACAATTTGAATATTGTGGAAACACAATCAGGATAACCCAGGATCTGGCAGCTTCTACACTGACGGATCGAAGGGCTTGGAATATGATATTCCGGAGGGCAAAGGAGCTGGGATTAAAACCAAGAGTCACCTACCCAGCAAAACTGAGTATTATGTTTCAGGGAAAAATAGGGTCATTCAGTGGAATAGAGGACTTTCAAGCATTCTTGCTGAAAAAACCAGAGTTGAATAGAAAATTTGACATTCAGATCCAAGAAGCAAGAGAAGCATGAGAAGGTAAACAGGGAAAAGAAATCATAAGGAACTTATCAAAGTTGAACTATTAACATTCCTACATGGAAAAACAATAATTGTAAGTTATGAAACTTTTTTCAGTAGTTGAAGGGAATAGAAATATGTCTATGTCTATACATGAGGGTATATGGGCATATGAATACATATGTGAATGTGTGTATATATGTTTACAGGTATACATAGATAGAGGGCACAGGACTGATTTAACAGGAAGGGATGATACTTAAAAGGTGAAATTAAGAGGTGAGAGAGGAATATAATGAGAGGAGATGGGGAGAGACAGATTGGGGTAAACTATTTCATACAGAAGAGGCAAGGGAAAATGGTTACAATGGAGGGGAAGAATAGGAAGGCAAAAGGGAATGGGTCAACCTTATTCCCATTGAATTTGGCTTGAGGAGGGAATGAAATACACACTAAACAGGGTGTCTCACAGGACAGTAGGAGGGGAAGGGGATGAGAGGGGGTATGATGGAAGGGAGGGCAGGCTGGGGGAAGGGAAGTTGGAAGCACCCACTTTTGAAAAGGGATGGGATCAAAGTAGAGAATAGAACAAGTGGGAGGTGGGATAGGAGGGAGGGAAATATAGTCAGTCTTTTACAATATATCTACTATGTTATTGTTTTGCATTAGCCACACATGTACAACCTATACTGAACTGCTTATCTTCCCAGTAAGGGTGGATGACAAGGAAGGAAGGGAATGAATCTGGAATTCAAAGTTTTAAAATCAAATATTCCAATATATATATATATATGCTATTATTAATACTATTTTACATGTAATTGGGAAATAAGATATACAGGCACTGGGGCATAGAGATCTACTGGAAAAGTTGAAAGGGGTATGGGAGTAAAATAAATAAATAAGTATGCTTCAATCTGTAAAAAAAAAAAAAAAGTAGGAAATGTTTCTTGCCTTTCTTTGTGCCTCCAGGGCTTAGCATAGCGCGTAGAATATCACAAATTCTTATTAAATGTTTATTGACTTGACTTCTAAAGCTAAGCAGAATATGTTCTATGGAACCTCGTCCACGTGACAACCTCTCAAATATTTGACAACAGTTATCATATCTTCCACTGAGCTTTCTCTCCCCCAGGTAAATATCCCCTTGTCTTTCACCTAACCATCATAGTAGCATAGACTCAAGACCCTTCATCATCCTGGTTGTGCTCACCTAGACACTCTCCAGTTTATTCAATGTCCCTTTTAAACCTTGGCACCCAAAATTGAACGAAATACTCCAGGTGAGGTCTGACTTAAGTCAGAGTACAATAGGACTATCACCTATTCCTGGAAACTGCCCCTCTTAATGCAACCCAACACTGCATTAGTTTTTCTGGCTATCACATCATACTGCTGAGTCATACTGAGTTTGCAGGCACTAAAACCCACTATCTTTTTCATAATTACTATTTATCCATTCACCTGAGCCTTGAGTTCAGAAACCTGAGTTTAAACCCCAGCTTTAAAATTAGCTACCTGTATGAGAATAGGTAAGCCATTTAACACCTTCGGATCTCCTTTTCCTCATCTGTAAAATGAAGATGCTGGACTAGCCTATCTTCCCTGCTAATTCTAAATCTTATGTAATTCAAATGAGTGGTCAAGAGAATCACCTGTAGTAGAACAGGAAAGTGTTCTTCAGTGCCAGTACAGATATCTCCAGGATCACAGAGAGAGTTCTGACACACACATCCCCCCAGCAGGAATTCTGGAATTCATAGTATTCCCTGAGTTACCTTGTTCAAAAAGGCAGCAAAGTGCATAGGGGGCTAGCTTCAGAGTCAGGATGTTGTAGGTTCAAGTTTCACCTCTAATATACGGTTGTATGACAAAAAGCAGTCACTTAACCTCTCAGTGTTCCAGACAACTCTCTAAAATGATAAATTGCTGGAGCTTCCTTGGTGGAGGTAGCTTTCTCACTGGGAGCTACCTATACAGATGACGTCACAAGTCCAGTCCCCTCCCACCTATTCTCCACCCTTCTTGCAAAAATAAATTCTAAAGGAATCCATAAATGAGTATGGCAGGTCAGTTGAAAAGTGATAGTCAACTCAAACAAGGGTCAGTCAGGTGAGAGAACTTACCAGTATCATTGACAAAAGGCTCCAATAATTTTTTCAAGATGTATGCTATTATTTCATTTATTATACTAAATAGAACTGACATGTCTATGTTAAATCTAAATTAAATTGTCCCTATGTTGTTATGAGGAAACAACATCTGCACCATCAACTTCACGGTTATTTTGAGGAATATAAATAAATATAATACAAACATATATAAATGTGAATTATCCTTAGGCCCTAATAATAATTATATCCAAAGATATAGTGCTGCTTTTCATCACAACAGCACAATTCTCAAAGTTCTAAAGAATCAGCAGCATGTGGTCCAGCATAACAGGTCAATCTTACCCTACAAAACAAATGAAGATTATTCTTGGAGCACGCTGGCTCAGATGACTCGGGTGTCAGACCATCTCCACTATGGCAATGATGCATACTGTAGAATACCCACTATGGTCAAACACTCATTCTTCAAGGTTCTATTTTTACATGCTCTCTGCTTTATAGCTATGCTTGCTTCAACCACATGTCCATGTCAAGGTTCTGTTTGATTATGTAGGTAGGGTCTATGTTAGTTTAAAACTTTGCTATAGCACCTTGGACGGTATCATGCACATGTAAACTGAAAACATATTTTTCTATCATAATTATCAAGATATAAGAAATTTGTGGACTGTTAGGTGGCACAGTGAAAAGAGCACTGACCCTGGAGTCAGGAGAACCTGAGTTCAAATCTGGCTTCAGACACTTAACACTTACTAGTTGTGTGACCTTGGGCAAGTCACTTAACCCCAATTGTCCTGCCTTCCCCCCACCCCCAAAAAAATTAATTAAAAATTGTTTAAAATTTTTTTACAAAGATATAAGAAATTTTTAAAACTTAAACTCTGACTTAATATTCCTTAGCCTAGGTTTACTATTAAACTATCAATGAATGGCATATACACTATAGCTTTCCAGCCATCTCTGAAAAGAGGAAAAAAATCTCAATACTTAAATTTTATTTTATTATGTATAAAAACAATTTTTAATATTCATTTTTTAAAGTTCTGAGTTCCAATTATCCCTCTCTCTCTCTTCTCTCCTGGCTCCCTGACAAGGTTAATAAAGTGATATGTTATGCATGTATAATCATGTAAAGATTAAAATTTATTTTCAAATGGTATTACTAAGTGGTTTTTTGGAAGCTACCAGCATAGAAACTGAAAATGAGGAATTATACTTTAAAGTGAATGATTTAGAAGAATTGAAACAAACTTTAGCAAAAAT
Source organism: Petaurus breviceps papuanus (assembly GCF_028583685.1). Taxonomy (NCBI): domain Eukaryota; kingdom Metazoa; phylum Chordata; class Mammalia; order Diprotodontia; family Petauridae; genus Petaurus; species Petaurus breviceps. Next base: position 38,406,132 of record NW_027186296.1, on the reverse strand, counting down.
TACTAGGTTTTCTAGTATACTAGATATACTGTCTCCAACTACCCTATTGGGCAGCTTGAACTGGATATATTGTAGACGTCTTAAAACTCAACATGCCCAAACTGAGCTGATTACCATTGCCCAAAAACCTTCCTTCTTTCTAACTTTCTTATTAAAGGCAGGGAGTGTTTCTTGCCTTTCTTTGTGTCTCCAGAGCTTTGCACAGTGCCTGAAACATCACAAGCTCTTATTAAATGCTTGTTGATTTGACTTCTAGGGCTAGGCAGAACATGTTCTGTGGAACTTCTTCCATATGACAACCTTTCAAATACCTGAAGACATTTATCATGTTCCCCATTAAGCCTTCTCTCTTCCAGGCTAAATATTTCCATTTCTTTCAACCAATCATCATATGACATAGATTCAAGACCTTTCATCACCCTGGTTGTCTTCTCCGTCTAGACACTCTTCAACTTTCAGATAGTAATTTCATAGTATACTCGTTTGATTAACTTTAGTTTACAACTGAATGCTCCAAATTATCACTAAGGATAACATATGTAACTGATTTTTATTATGTAATATTTTAAAAGCCATAATAGGCACTTAAAATAACAATAATACATTTCATATTCATTGGCAGAGAAGCAAATTGTATCATTCAACTTCTATTGTCTTGTCTCCGTGAAGAAAAACCAATACCACAAAGTTAAGAGTTGACAAAACACACAATGCCAAGAATACTAGTTGGCAGCATTATAATTTTTTTCAAGCTCTGAATCCTACTCATTTCTCTCAAGAGCATTCTGATGCTCAAAGCATACACCTATTTTTTTTTTTTTACTTAAACAATTTGCTTCTTACGAATGTTTCTGTTTTAAATTTTAAGGCATAAGCATCATTCAAGATGACAAGGCATAGAGTACTGAAAACTTCTACTTTGGAAATACACAATTAACAAACACTGCCAGTAATTCCAAGTGAACAAAATAGTGGTTTATAGCACCCCTCATAGCCCAGAGAAGGGGCTAAAAATGTGATTACCACAAATGTACCATGTGCCTAAAACAGCACAATTGTTCACTTTAGGCTCTTTGGAAAGTATTGTGGGAAAACCATTTCAAGTCATGTACAAAAATTTGGCTTTAATTCAATACGTCATAGAAATGACCTCTGCACTAAAGCATAAGCTATCCAAACAATTTTGGGTTTCTAAAAACAAGAATTTGATTCAAGAACTTTCCAAATGATTAAAGTAGTATAAAACCATAAAAAACTTAGGATAAGGAGCAGAAATATACTGCGTTGAACCAGTGGTGGGAGGGAAGGAGTCCCCTTTACAAATCCTTTTTGCTCAATTGGAGTAGAGTTTTCAAAGAAGAACGTTTAAGTGACAGATGTGACTAAATAGCCTCTTAAAATTTCTGATACTGGCTTAGTTAGTGTTCATCTGAAACTTACATCCAATTTCCATAAGACCAGAAAAACCAGAGGGAGGAATGAAATATCTCTGTATAGCTTATCAAAATAAGACTGAGGGGTTACTTGCAGGAGCTTGTGGCTTCAACTAATAGAAACAATAAAAACGGATTTCTGTTTCCTGTTTCTATAACTATCCAAGAATTCTTCTGTTTACAGGCTCTCCCTTCCCCCAACCCCCTCAGTTAAGCATTTGCTCCTCAGGTCAGATCATAAGAAAAGACAAGAGAAGAGATATTAAAGAAAGTATAAAGCTTCCTCCAACATAAAGAACAACCAAAAACAGGAAGGGAGGCAGTGTGGTCTGATGGCTAGAGAGTAGGCCACAGAACCAGTAGGATCTGGTTTCAAGTCCTGCCTCTGATACTTTGACTCAAGTTACCCCTTCAGAGCCCCAGGCAACTCTTAAAGATTATTAATTTACAAAAAAGCTGCTGACTTGTATTAGAGAGAGCTGCCTACCCCAACAAACTTTAGATCCAGTCTCTAACCCTATAAAACAAGTGATGATCAGAAAAAATAATCTGTCCAGAAAAATGAACAGTGATGAATTCAAATAGTGATTTCATGGAGAATTTGACCATTGAAAAAAATAAGATGGGATCAGGAATAACAGTATATTAACAACCACTAGTTCAATTCTTCCCTACTCCAATTCATCTTAATAAAGTTAATGAACTTCCTGTCCTAATTACATCACTTTCCAGTTCAAGAAACTATTCCAGCTCTCCTGATTTCCTTATGATATCAAACAAAACTCCACTATCAAGAATTCAACTCCATACTGCCTCCATTCTGTCTCATTTTTGGCCACTAATCTCTTACTCACACTATTACATGGTTGATCACCCTCTTTCTCCTTTTTACTCTCTTCCCTCTAGGTTTCTGGGAAACTCCAATTTGTCCTCCATTTAGCTGATAACATTAGTCTCCTAAAGTTCAGGTCCAATTATGTCACCTTCTCCCTCTCCCCATGAACTTTAGTGGATCCCTATCATCTCTAGGATCAAATATAAATTTCCTTGTTTAGCATTCAAAATCCCTCATAATCTTCTCCCCAGCACCTTTCCAGTCTTCTAATACCTCATATCTGTCACATGATCCATTGACAATGGCATCCTTGCTGTTCCTCAAACAAACGCTCCATTTCCCAACTCTGGGCATTTTTACTGACTGTCCCTCATGCATGGAATGATCTTTCCTCCTCATCTCTGCCTCCTGGCTTGTCTGAAGTCTCAACTAAAATCCTACCTTCTACAGAAAGCCTTTCTCTTAATTCTCTTAAAGTACCTTCCCTCTGTTGATTATTTCCTATTTATCCTGTTAAATAGCTTGTTTTTACACAGTGGTTTGCATGCTGTCTCTCCCCCATTAGACTGTGAGCTCCTTGAGGATGGGCACTGTCTTTTGCCCTTCTCTGTATCTACAGCCCTTACCATAGTGTCTGGCATTATGTTGATGAAGTTGCTTTAAAAATGTTATTGACTGACTAACTTCAAGGCTCATATCAAACACCATCTTCTGTAGGAGATTCTTCATGGTTCCCACAGTTGCTAGAACCCTGCTTGCCTTCTAAGATTGATCTTTCATCTATTCTATAAGCACTGTACCTAATTGTAGTGTGTGTATGTACCCATTTACTTACTCTTTCCCATTAGAATGTAAACTCCATGAGGGCAGAGACCTTATTTTACTTCCTTTTTCTTTCTAGCACTTAGCACAGTGCCTGGCTTAATAAATACTTATTGATTCATTGGTTACTCTTCACATACTCAACTGCCTGGTCAAGCTGGCCATCACACACAATATTCCATCTTCCATTATTATGCCCTTGTACTGGCTGTCTCCCATTGCTGAAATGCATGCCCTCTTCACAACTACCTCTTAGAATTCCTTTTTTTCCCCTGAGGCTCAGCTCAAATGTCACCTTTAAAATGAAGCCTTTCCTGATCCTTCAGTTAACTTGTGCCTTCTTCCTCAAATGATCTTGCATCTATTTTGTATATGCCTACTGTCTACAAAATGAAATTAATGCTTATAAATTAAAGAAAAAACTAATGCTTATAAAGAAAAAACTTAACTGCATTACTTATGAAATGGGGTATGTAATAGGTTCATCGAAATTTCTGGTTTATCCAGAAAATAATTAATTTTGACTATTGCTAAAAATCTCTCCAGGAATGTATTACTAATTTGCTTTCTTTTTCTTCATTAAAAACAATAAAAGTTAACAATAACAACTGAATCTTTCAGAAATGATTTAGAATAGTTACTATAAACATAAATTACTACATATGTGTATATATACACATACACATATATATGTATTCATGCATTGGCATGAATTCTGACGGTATAGTATAAGCAAAGGAAATAGATGATTTTTAGAAGCCTAATAAAATTTAAGGAGTCTAAAAATAATATTGTCCAATAAGGCCCTTGGCAAAATTGCAAAATAGAAGCCTCTCTTTGGTACCTTTCACCTGCCCTGTGGCAATCTAAAACTCCTTGCTTCAATGACATACCCATGCCATTTTCTTGGGTACCATTCATTTTCTTGGCACCTCTAACTCTCATTCTGTAAGGGTCATAATCTCAATTTAGGTGCTGGAAAAGAAAAGAGCCTAATTATCTGAATAAAGTTATTCAAATTATGATATGAATGACAGTTGGGCTTAAACTTCCCTGAGGTTATTCCTATTTTAAGGAAGAACTTATTAAGCCAATGAATCTCTAACTGGTGAAGATGAAGAGATATTTTTGATTCAAGCCTTCCTTGCTGTAGAACATTTGCCCTCTCATTTGTGAAAGATTATATAACCTTGGTGTAAGTCTTGGACAAGAGAATTAAAATTTTAAGCTGGGAAAGACCTAAGAAAATATCTAGTCCAGTCCTCTCATTTTACAGAGGTAAAAATTTGGATATAGAGAGGCTAAATAGACAAATGAATAGCTCACATTTATAAGTTACTTTTATGTTTATAAAGCCCTTTTCCACAATAACCCTGTGACAGAGACAACACAAGTTCCTTATTTTACAAATGAGGAAACTGAGATTCAGAAAAGTTAAAGGACTTGTTCAAAGTCATTCAGCTATTTAATGGAAGAGCTAATTTAGAATCCAGGTTTTCTGATTCTCAGCCCAGAGTTCCTTCTTTTTTTTAATAAGTTCTTTAAAACAATTCTCTTTGGTCAAATAACCTGATTTTTCATTTAGAATATATAATCATTATAACTATGATGCTTCTAAGAAGTTTGATTGAATATATACGGACCCCCCCAAGTACCTCAGCAATTATTTTTAAATAAATCAGTTTATTTTCTTATCACATTCTAATATTTTATGAAAATACAGTGGCAGATGTGCTTTCCTTTTATAGCTATTTGAAGGAACTAGTTAATTGAAATTTCACTGTAATTCATTATGAATATAAAAAAGACACTTAATAGAAACAATCTAAAACAAAAATAGGAAAACACTTACATATCGCTGAAGGTCTCTGTCTCTTAAGTGTTACCTGATGCTAACTTCAGAATGCTATAGCCTCCAGACCTTGAAGAATTCTGATCTGAAAAGAATAATAAAGTTTAAATGAAGTCTTGCCAAGAATGAACATGTTTAAAGGTTGCATACTAGAGAGCTTATCAAATTTACAATCACTAATTTCTTTGTTAATAAATGTGAAGAAAAAATATTTTTACTATATAGTCAAAATGTTGAAAATAATGATGATATTTATTTAAAATGACACTGTAAATGTGGCTTTAACTAGGGAAGACACATGATATAGCAAAAAGAACAATGTACTTAGAGTCAGAATACCAGCTCTAGCTTTGCCATTAAAGCTTATGATCTGGGATGGCTAGGTGGTGTAGTGAGTAAGAGTGCCGGTCCTGGAGTCGGGAGGACCCAGTATCAGTTCCAGCCTCACATACTTAACACCCACACAAAATAACTGACCGTGTAACTTTGGGCAAGTTACTTAACCCCAATTTCTTTTTAGAAAAAAAAAAAAAGCTTATGATTTGATCTTATTGAGTTTTTTTCCACTAGAAAATGGGTGTAATAATATACCCTCAAATTCATCCTTCAGAGGGTTATTTTTGGAAGAATCCAATGAGAAAAAATCTCATAAAGTTCAGGTCTGTCCATGTCACTCTCTCCTACTCAATAAAGTACAATGGTTCCCTATTACCTGTAGGATCAAATATAAAATCCTCTGTTTGACTTTTAAAACCTTTTATAACCCTGCCCTTTCCTACATTTCCAGTCTTGTTTTATTTTATTTCCCTCAACCTACTCTGATCCAGTGACACTGATCTTCTTCTATTCCACAAACACTTCCCTACTCCCTGTCTTTACTTTGGCTGTCTGCCATTCCTAGAATGCTTTCCCTCCTCACCTCTGCCTCCTGGTTTTCCTGGCTTCTTACAAGCTCAGTTCATATCCCACCTTCAATAGGAGGCCTTTCCTGGTCTCCTCATCCCACTCCTCTCTAAAAGGTACTTTCCATTTACCTTCCACTATAATCATCTTGTATGTACAACTTTTTGCATGTTGTCTCTCCCACTGGAATATGAGCTCCTCAAGGGCAGGGACCATAATTTTGCCTTCTTGGTATTTCCAGTACTTAAAACAGTTCTAAGCATGTAGTAAGCACTTCATAATTACTTGCTGACTTGACTAATGTATATGCAAATGTTTTGTATCTTAAAAACATTATATAAATGTGTGGCATTATTATTTATACATTTATATTTTGAAAATGAAAACATTTTAACACATAATATCTCATATGAAACCCAAACTTCAACCAAGGGCAACTTTCACCCATTAAATATATAATTTTTAAAAGCCAATTAGTGGGAAGAGAAAAAAAAAGTCATTGACCAGAAGAGTAAGAGATTATACCATACCCTCTACAAAAAAAGGGGGAAAGTACTCATGTGAGGACATTCAAAAATATAAAGTATATATACATCTGATATGATATGACAATTTTCTGAGAGGAAGTACATATATTTTTAAAGAGATTTTTTTAAAGCATAAAGTTGGCATAAACAACTGGACTTAATCTGTCACTATCTTCATGATACAAATAAATGACAAATGAGGTGAATAAAAAATTTTAATATATTATTAGACTTTCCACTAAAATTCTATTCTCTTGTCTAATTCTAGTGTTGTGATGCTGAATTCCTGAAAGCTAATTCCAGTCAAACACAAATTCTAGAAGGTCCTATTAAATGGGAGAGGCTTAAAGTGTGGGCCCAAAAAGGTCCAAAATTAAATCAACCATCAAATATTTACTCAGGACTTACTATTTGCCAGGCACTGTGCTATACTCTGGGGATACAGAGAAAAAAAAAAAAGAAATGGCCCCTGCCATTGAGGATCTCACATTTTTTCAGAGACAAAGTATATACCAAATAAATTCATATGTATGGGGGACTGGCTGATCCCATGGAAGATGGTAGGGAGTAGGTGGTATTTTTCTACATTGAAGACACTAGGAAGATAACAAGTGTCTTGGAGAGACTGGTACATGCTACAGCTCCTGTGGGCCAGTTAGGAGCAGCCTTTTTCATTGCATGTGTAGCTAGAACTGTCAGCATCTTCACAAAGACACAAGTCAGCTTCTGGCAGCTCTCTTCACCTGACTGTGTTTAGCCATATACTGGGGGGGGGGGGGGGGGGGGGGGGGGGGTGGATAATGGTGTCTGGTAGAGAAACTCTGCTTGCTGCAAGGGAAAGGGTCATGGGGCCTTCCCCCTCTAAAGTCTTATGTCCTACTCCCCTAAAGAAATGGGGCTTCCTTAGCCTGCTTGCCTGTCTGTTTTCTGTTCTGGGTGAGGGAAGTATAGTCTTTGGATCTGAATCAAGAACATGAACCACAAGGAATCGAAGCCAAGTACTACTGGTAGCCCAGAATTAATGCCCTGAGAATCAAGGAACAATGGCTGGGAATGACCTTCAGGACTCCAGCTCAGCAGAAGGACTCATCATCCAAGAGCAATGCCACCTTTAGACAAGAACTTAGTGGGACCTCTGCTATGTAGGCTACATAAGCTAAGTGTTGAGTCTAATCTCTTTCTCTTCCCAAACCTAGATGGTTTGGAGTATTATGTTCCTGAGGTTTTGGGGGGAAACATTTGTAGATTTGTTCTTGCTATAGCATTGCTATATCATCTCTTTATAAAAGCATTTGATTTTAAGTAGCTAAATGGAACTGAGACACTATTCACTGACTCCCTAAAATAGGGGTAATTCAATCAGTAAAGGCCTGAGAAGAGAAGAGGGGACTGATGTCCCCGTATAGTACTCTAACTCTTCAGGGTATCTGAGAACTCTGATGTAATAACCTTGGTCCTGAGAGAGTGTGGCCAGAGTACACGTAGTTCACATAAATATAAGATGATTAGGGGAAGGGGAAGTGGAGGAGAGAGAAGGTTCCAGTAAATGGGGGAAGGGATAAGGAAAGGCCTCAGCTTCCAGACAAAAATGACTTCCTGAATAGAGGCAGATCATCCTTTTCCCTATACCTACTACATACAGCAAAACCCTGAAATTTGCACCAAATAGAATAATGATCAATAATTCCAATGAAAAATTGGTGATTTCTTTCGCTCCAGAACTACACAAAAAGTCATTACATACATATACATAATATACATACATATACAAAAAGAGCATTAAGAAAGGGAGCCAGCAAAGCCAACACCAATACAAACTAATAAGCCAACAGTCTCCCAGTAATATGTTATACAAGACTGTGTTCAGAGAATGAAGAATCCAAGAATGGAGGGTTTCTAGATAAAAGTTCTAGGTAGGGTGATCAGAAAATGCATAGCATTTTTGGAAGCTATGTTCAAGGCCCCCAAGGAAAGTAACTATACTCTGTCTGAGAAGCCAAAGAAAACCTTGAAGATCCAGTACTTTGGACCTCAAATATTCAGGGAGGCCTGGTGGAGGTGGGATGGGATGGAGAAAAGAGTTAGAGATCAGATGCACAGGAGCACAGGAACACAGGGAGAGAGCAAGTAAGGCTGACCACCTCACCCCAAAGTACAACAAGGGGTCAAATCTGGCCCTGGTACAAATTCCCAGTTCAGGAACTAAAGCCGGAGAGATGAGTAAATCAAAAGCCCAATCAATATTAAAAATAATTATAGCTCTAGAGATGCAAAAAAAAAAAAAAGCTGGCCTAAAAAGAATGAGTAACTCTGTAACAATGCAGGCAGAGGCTTCAAAGGAAAAAAAAATTCACAAGGACTTCAAGAATGCCTAGCAGAAATGAAGTATGAGATAAATGTTTTGGAGGAAATAACTGAAAGGTAAATGAAATTTAGAAGAGAAAATGGTAAACCTTACTCAAGTAATGAACCAAAAAAAAAAAACTCCAAACCTACAACAGATACTCTGAAGAGTTAGAGTATCTCTTCTCTGTCATGAGCTCAACAATTCTAAAACACAGCAAGGAACACTAAAAACAAAATCAAAAGAATGAAAAAAGAGAAGAGAATGTAAGCTGTCTCCCATAAGAAAAAACTGTTGGGGGTAGCTAGGTGATGCAGTGAATAGGGCACTGGCCCTGGAGTCAGTAGAACCTGAGTCCAAATCCTGCCTTAGACACCTGATCACACTTACTAGCTGTGTGACCTTGGGCAAGTCACTTAACCCCAATTGTCCTGCCTTCCACCCTCCAAAAAGGCAGAAAGAGAGAGAGAGAGGGAGGAAGGAAGGAAGGAAGGAAGGAAGGAAGGAAGGAAGGAAG
>NW_027186296.1:38387439-38396799 GCF_028583685.1 Petaurus breviceps papuanus | reverse complement strand
GGAAGGAAGGAGGGAGGGAAGGAGGGAGGGAAGGAGGGAGGGAGGGAAGGAAGGAAGGAAGGAAGGAAGGAAGGAAGGAAGGAAGGAAGGAAGGAAGGAAGGAAGGAAGGAAGGAAGAAAACTGTCCTGGAAAACACATCAAGGAGATGCAATTTAAGAATCATTACTCTCTAACAACCATGATTCATAAAAAGCCCGGGGTACTATATTATCAAGAAATCATAAATAAAAACTGCTAAAATCTTTTAGAACCAGAAGACAAAGCAAAGCTAGTGAGTACCTACCAATCACCTACTGAAAGGAGCACCAAAAGGAAAAGTCCCAGGAATGTCAAAGAACAACTCTATTTGACAGAGCTCTGTCAAAGAAAAAACACTGCAAATGTCTAGAAAGAAAAAGCTCGGGGGAGGTCAGGTGGCTCTGCGAGTAAGAGCACTGGCTCCAGTGTCAGGATGACCTGGGGATCAAATCCGGGCTCAGATACTCAGCACCACACCCAGAAATAACTGGCCATGTAACCTGGAGCAATTTACTTAACCCCGATTGCTTTAAAAAAAACAAAGCTCAAGTACCAAGGAATCACTGTCAGGATCACACAAGACCTGGCAGCTTCTGTTATAAACAAGAAAAGATCTTGAAATAAAGTCTACAAAAAGGTGAAAAAAAATAGGCATATAACCAAGAAAAATACCCTACAAAGCTGAGTATTCTCTTGGGGGAGAGAAGGAGGAAAGGGGAGGGCAATGGATGAAAGTGGACCTTTAATAGAATAGAAGGACTTTTAAGTATTCCTGGTGAAAAGGCTAAATAGGAACTTAGAAATATAAAACATGAATCCAGAGGAAAAAGGGTAAATTTATCTCAACAATTGGAAAGACCTATATGATGAAATATAACATTCTAGTATTAACAAAATACTAACATCCTAATAGTAGCAGAATAAACAAGTGTGCCTGCAGAACCTTCAAAGAATCCTTAATGCCTTCAAAGGATATTGAATCTATATGGATTAGTTCTGTTCTGAGAATTTTAAAAGGGGAAAAGAAAGAATGGTAAAAGGAGTTATACACTGGTATACAAAGGAATTAGGAGGTGGAACTTGCAACTTCTCATAACTTATATGTTTGAGAAGAATATACAAACGTGGAGGAAGAAATAGGAGAGGCCATAAGATGCACCTCATTTATATCTGAAACAGACATAAGAGAGCTAAACATAAATATACAGAGTTTAGTGTGGAAATGCATTAGTATCAAGGTTTCATGTAGAAGGTGATGCTTGAGCTGAGCTTTGAAAGAAACTAGAGATTTTTAAAAGTGAAGTCAAACAGAGTGCATCCCAGGCATAAAGGAGTCAGTGCAAAGGCTGCTATGAGAGAAGGAATGTCATGTGCAAGGGACAGGAAGAAGGCCAGTTAGGCTAAATAACAATATACATGAATGAAAGTAATATATGGCTAAGAAGCTACGTAGACTAGAACAAGATAGTCAATGGCTTGAAATGTCAGAGAGAGAAGTAATAGAGAGCCACTGGAGTTTTTTTGAGTAGGGGAATATCACTTTGGCTATACAGAACAGGAACTATCTGGAGAGGGAAAAGACAAGGGAGATCAATTACGAGGCTACTACAACAGTCCAAAAAAAAAAAAGTCAAGGCCCAAATTGAGAAGACTTGACAAATGATTGGGAGAGAGAGAGAGAGAGAGAGAGAGAGAGAGAGAGAGAGAGAGAGAGAGAGAGAGTAAGGGGATGGGAATGAAAAGCCAATGATGACTCCTAGGTTATCAACCTGTGAACCTGGAAGGATAGCAGCACCCTCAAGAGAAAAAAAGGAAGTTCAGAAAATGGGTAGGTGTAAAACAAAAGATAAGATCTGTTTTGGAAATCTTGAGTTTGAGATGTCTACATGACATCTAGTACAAAAGGTACAATAGGAAGTTGGTGATATTTGACAGTCTCAGGAAAGAGGCTAAGACTGGATCTGGGAGTCATCCATACAGATGATAACTGCAAACAAGGAACTAATGATATCACAGCGTGCATAATAATAGAATTCATAGATGGGGTGCAGTATATGGATACTGATTCAACAAAGGAGACTGAGAAGTGGTCAGATAGCTAAATCTATATGTAACAGTGTCATAGAAGTCAAAAGAAGTGAGATGGAAGTAAAATGGAGTGGCTGACAGTGTTGACAATGTCAAAAGCTACAGAAAGGTCAAAGCAAATGAGAACTGGGAAGAGAACACTGGAGAAAGTAGGCTTACTGGAATTTTATGGTCAAAAAACAGATTGTAGCTGACTGAAAAGTAAATGGGTAGAGAGGAAACAAAGGCAATGTAGGTGACTCCTCCTCAAAGTTTGGCAGTAAAAAGGAGAAGGAATATAGGATGACAGACTGAAGGACTGGCAGGGCCGAGTGACAGTTTCTTAAGGATGGAAGAGACATATACAAGTTTGCAAGTAGTAGGAAGGATCCAGTGAATAAGGTGACTGAAAATGAGAAAAAATTATCATGGGGTGGGGGGGGAACTCTGGGAGGAAATGGGAAGAGATGGGATCAAGAGTACAAGTGGTGGGGTGGCCAGGTAGCACAGCGAGTAAGAGCACCGGCTTCAGTGTCGGGATGACCTGGGGATCAAATCCAGGCTCAGATACTTAGCACCACACCCAGAAATAACTGGCCATGTAACCTTGAGCAAGTTACTTAACCCCAATTGCTTAAACAAAAAAAAAAAAAAGAGTACAAGTGGTAGCACTGGCTTTGACATAAAAGGGCCACCTCTTCTTTATCATCATTATCTTCTTCCTCCTATTATAATCAGTCTTTATATACAGCTTTAAAGTTTGTAAATGCTATATATCATTTCATTTGATCCTCACAAGAACCCTGGATTTCTTACCTAGCCTCAGTCACTGAATGAGTGTTGCCTCAGACAAAGTGAGACCTGGGAAAAATCTTAGCTTAAAAAAACAAAGGTCTCCTACTGCATCCAGGGCCATTTCCAGTCACCCTGATCTATATTTTGCCACTGGACCCAAAGAAGAGAGTGAAGTTGGTGACTCTACACAGCCCTCCCTCACTTAAATCCAATTCACTTGCAAGTCATGACATCACCTTTCTGATGTCATGGTCCTCTTTGAGAACAAAGGACAAACAACAACCCTGGGAGGAAGATACTACTGTTATTCCCATTTTTTACAGATGAGAAAACTGAGGCAAAGTTTAAGTGACTTGTCCAAGGTCACACAACTATTAAGTGTCATCTCAGATCTTCTTGACTTCAGATCCAGTGCTCTATCCACTATGCTATGTAGTTGCCTTCAAAGACTGAGGCAACTCTTAATCTAGGTCATGGCCTTTCTTCATAGTCTAGAGCATGAACTGGGAAGAACCCTTGGTATGGAATTGGCTCCTATGACCATTCTGTTTCTGCTCCATGCCCTGTTACTGGCAGGAATCACCAACTGCTGGTTCATAACTTGTATGCTGGGGAGGTGGCCTTAGTGTGGTCAGCCTGCTGCTTTCATTCTACTCTCTGTTGCCTTGAGACCACCTTCAGTTTTTATTTGTAGTGACTGAGAGATATGTCATAACCTCCTCTGTCTAAGGCATAACTCCATTCCACTAAGATCATGTGTATAGGGTTCAGCGAAATACATCCAGTTTAGGGAAACGGTGGTATTTCCAGCAGATGAGGATTACAGCTAATTCTAACTGAGTGAATGCCATACACATACCACATTCCTTGAGATGAGCAGTAGTCACCCAGAAAGAAGTAGACATCAGTGTAGAAGGTTGTCCACTTCCTGAGAACCACAGAGCACTTTTTACTTCCCTAGCACTTCTCAGTAGAGTGAATCACATAACTGCCAGAATAAGCAGTAATGGGCTAATCTGGTGGCTAAAGATGGCTAGAGTGAATTTAGAAAAAGAGGTAGTATAGAGATAGGAAATGGGAATGGAAACAAGGACTGTGCTAATTCCTTCTGGCCCAAAGTTTTGGAGGGGATAGGAAGATGGAAGGAACAACCAATACTGGAGAGGGGATCCACTACAGTCTTCTCAAGAGAGCCTAGTTTCCCTTAATGCAAAAAGAAAAGAGTATATGATGAAAAGATTTAATATAAAGGAGATTTTGTTAACATTGAAGTGGAGGTTCTAGAGGGCACAATGGTACAGGAGAACAAATGAGAATATGGACTATGGAGAAGAGTGAGACAAATAGGGATGAGAACATAGGAAAAGGATTTTTGCCACATCAGATGTTAACTTTGGGTCTGGGATACGGGCAATCTGCCTGCCCTAGTAAGGGGAATAACCAGTTGATAAAGGTTAAAGTACTGCAAAAACCAAGTCCTAAGACAGAACAGGTCCTTCCACCAGCCTCTAACTCCCAGAGACCCAGGACCTCTTACAGTTCTGGGACCCCAGATGAAGAAGAATAAAATAGTAATTAGATACTTAGGGGTTAGGCATGCTTTGCCTGGCTCAGAAAACCACACCACACAGGATGCCTGGGATAATGGTGATACATAAAAGCCTGAAGGCCTCTATCTCCCCCACTTCTCCCTATCTCCCCCAACTCCAAGAATGAATTTAATCTCAGTGCAAAAATGTCAAATTATAGTTCCCAATGAATTAAAAACTCTCTTCTGTGAAACCTTCCCAGAAAAACAATTTCACAAATGAGCTTTCCTTTACTCTGAATGCCTACAACAACTACACTGAGAAGCAATATCCTATAGGCGACCTGCAAGTAAGGAGTTTGGACTAGCACAATGCCTCGCACACGAGTAACTTAATGAGTGTTTCTTGCACTAACATTCTATGTCTATGATCATATAGATTATTTTCTAGTTATATTGTCTCTTCAAACATACTTTAAAGGCAGATGTTATACCTTAGAGGATTATAGAATTTAAAGCTATAAGAGACTTTTGAGAAAATCTAGTCCAATTTCCAAGTAAGTGAGACCTATTTCTATTATACCTCCCACAAACTTAGCAGGAGTGAAAGACTCAAAATAGATGTTTAATAAATGCTTGTTGAATGAACAAGGACAGAATGTAAGAAAAAAGAAAAGAAAAATAGAAGTGAAGATATCATAAATTCAAAGTACTTTTTTTTCTGAAAGGGATATTATCTAAATTTAATCTTGTACCTGTCTATATGTAGACACTGTAACTCATAAGCTATATGAACTGACCAAAACCAAATAGTCGGTGAGTATCAGATAGAATTAGAACCCAGGGCTACTGACTCCCTGTCTGTAATACATTTTACTGTTTCTGGGTGGACTAGCGTGAATGAATAATGGGTATACTAAGGAGACTAAGCATATAAATAAGAATGTGGGATTGTTGGTTGGAAGAGAATGGGTGAAAATAGGGGGGACAGGAGGTTAGAAAAAATAAGGTGATTAAGTCTAAGAATACATATATACACACATATACATACATACATATATACACACAACAGATACAAAAACAGACACCAGGGTAGGAGAAAATTGACCACAGAGACCAAAAAAAAAAAAACAAAAAACCAGGAGATGGAAGAAGTAGAAAGACTAAATGAGAAACATAAGAAAATATTACTAAAAAAAGGGTGATGAAAGAAAAAAACAAAGGGAAATGGAAATACTGATGTATAGACAATTTCAAGCACCAAAAATATCTAGAGATTATTTATTTAAAATGTAGGAACTATGAGGATTACATGTATTAATAGTTTCTCTCTAGCAAAAAATTAGCTATAATCAAATCATGTCTCACAAACACAAAAACAGGTTATACTCAGTTTTCAACATTAAATGCAAATATATGGGGTTCTTCATTCTGTACATGAAAAGGAAGTTTTCAGGCTTAAACGTAAACTCTTTCACCATCCTTTTCAACTTAATTTCCCATTTAATGCCACTCCCATTCTGTAAAGTTCTTACTTCCTTTTTTGATCTGTCATATTTCGTTTTTGGCATATATATTTTAAATTACAAATATCTATTGATATCTTTTGTTTTTATATCACATTCATTTTTGAACATCTCTTTTTCTTCCCCTACCCAATTAGCCATCCTGTATAAGACTAAAAAAGAAGTAGGGGAAAAAAAGTTCAGCAAAACTACTCAACACATCCATAGACTGACAAAACATATAAATATACTCATAGTTTCCCATGCAAAAAAGGATCAATATATATTTTTAAAAATACATTTTTGTTGATCTTTTGTTTTTACATCACCTATATCAGCATATATTTTTAATAAATTCTTGCCACCAAAAAAAACCCCAGTCTCATTTACATGTTCTTTCTTTTGCTAAAAATAAATTTGTAAGAATAGTTCTTGTTTTTATATCATGTAAATTGCCCCTATATCTCCCTTTCTTCCCCTCACAGAGAGCCATACATATATGGCTTTCCTTTCATACAGGTTGTCAGCCATCTATGCCAGTTACTTTTAAGAATAAATATTTGGTTACAGAAAATATTGCCACTCTCATTTATATAACAAGTCATCTCAGGTTCAAATTTTACAATTATAAACCACTAAAACTAAAGACCATCCACAGAAAAGTTCCCTCTGTCCCCAAATAGGTATATTCTCTTCACTTAATTGTTCAATCAGGTAGTTCTCATCATTTTCATTTCCAAAATATTTCATATGACCATCTACTTGTTAAATACATTTTCAGTTTTTTCTTTCTCCTCTCATTCCCCCCACCAAACAAATGAAATAAATGCAAATTCCTTTACTAACTACTGCAATTTTCTTTTTTAAAAAAATTGCTATATCTGTTCTTGTGCAATACAATAATGTATCATATATAATGTACAATAATATGCAACACAACATAATATGCAATAATATAATAATATACAATCATATATCCAGTCATATTTTATATGACTTTCAAATTCACTAATGCTTTAAAAAATCTTTTCTTTTGACCCATCAATATAAGAAAATATAATTGAAAGGAGGGAAATAAGAATTTAGTAAGTGTCTACCATATGCCAAGCACTGTTCTAAGCATTTTACAAATATTATCTCATGTCATCCTCAAAATTCCCCCCCGCAAAAAAGTGCTATTGTTATCCCCAATTATAGTTGAGGAAAGCAGGGCAAACAGAGATTAGATGACTTATCCAGAGTCACACAGCTAGTAATTTTCTGAGGTCAACTTTGAACTCAGTCAGGTCTTCCTGACTCCAGGCCCAACCCACTATTCACTATTCCACTTAGATATTTCAGAAAGTTACCTCACAAATAACAATATCCTAAATTAAATCCTATTTTAAATACATTAAAAGAATACTGCATTGTAATGAAGTGAATTATTTGTGTAAAGTTCATAATCCCTTAAGTAAAGAGGCAGCTAGGTATCACAATGGGTAGAGGGCTGGATTGTATGGTAGAGTCAGGAAGATCTGAATTTTAATCTTGCATCAGACATGTCTAACCAGGTAACCCTGGTAAGTAATAATCTCTTTTGGTCTTACTTTTCTCACCTCATAGCTGTGATGATTGTGAGCTAGCATTTGTAAAGCACTATGTAAACTTTAAAGTGTTATGTTATAAATACTAATTATGATTATTTAGCCCAAATTTAATGGCTTGAATTTTTCTATATAAACAATATACCCATTTCTTCTTTCACCCAGCCTCCAACAAAATGAAGGGCTGAATTATACTACAAATGAAACTTGCCAGCAAGAGACAGAAAAAGAAATTCCAATCAAAATAACTATAAAGCCATATAAAATACCTGAAGTTTACCTACTAAGATACACTTAGGTCTTCTATGAAGAAGACTAAAAAATACTTTTTCAAGAAATTGAGGAAGAAAAGTAATTAGAGAGATATTGATTGCTAAGTTTGGGCTGTGAGAATATAATAAAATTAAAATACCATCTAAATAAATTAATAGATTAGTACCATATCAATCAAACTACCAAGTTGTTAT
The DNA here is from genome assembly GCF_028583685.1 of Petaurus breviceps papuanus. Lineage (NCBI taxonomy): Eukaryota > Metazoa > Chordata > Mammalia > Diprotodontia > Petauridae > Petaurus > Petaurus breviceps. Next base: position 38,388,832 of record NW_027186296.1, on the reverse strand, counting down.
TTTATAGCTTTAAACAAAATAATAACAAAATTCACCTCAAGGAACAAAAGGTCAAGAATTGCAAAAGAAATAATGAAAAAAGAAAGAAGGAAGGAGGTTTGGCAGTACCAGATTTCAAACTATACCATGAAGTAAGCAGTAGTTACCAAAAAAAAAAAGAAAAATCATTACTGGTAAAGAAAAAACAGAGAAGCTGATCACACAAGACCCATCTACTTGAACTGGTAGGATGAGGGGCCAGAGCACAGAATAACTACTTACTTCTCCTACTCTGGGATCCAGGTTATAGAAGTAAGCCTGAAGGGCTAAGGTTGAGGATTTCTAGTTCTATTACTCATGAGCCCCCACACAATGTGCTCTCTATTGATTATCAGTCAGAACAAATAAGCTTTTAGACAGAGTTTTACTACTGTAAGTAGATATAGTAAATACAACTATTACAGAAAACCTCATCCCAACTAAAGGCATATTATTGCATTGAACACACAAGGTCCCTGAGAAGAGTGGATTCATAGAGCTTCTGTTGTCAAATGGTAAACTCATATTTCCCAGTTGCTTGAAGGCCTTTTCTCCCTTTGTAGAAGGAATCTTAGGAAGCTCCTCTAGATATCACTCTCTCTTGGGTTTCTGCTATAGATAAGAGTACCAACTATTTCAGTAAGAACTCTCTATCTGACAAAAACTGGTAGAACTAGAAAGCAATATGGAAGAACCAGGGGTGGGGTACCTGTGGTCTCGAGGCCACATGTGGCCTTCTAGGTCTTCAAATGTGGCCCTTTGACTGAAAACAAACTTCACAGAACAAATCCTTTCATTTTGAAGGCTCCCCATCCATGGACCAACTTCTCATGACATACTGTACAATAAATTCAAAATGAGTACATTATTTAAATGTAAAAGGTCATAATAAAAAGTCAGAGTACAAATCAGAGATGTCTTTCACAATTTTAGTTTAGGCAAGAATTCTTACCTAAACAAAGGATAAAGATAATCATAAAAGATAAAATGGACAAGCTTGATTACATAAAATTGAAAAGCTACTGCATGACCAAAATAAATAGGATAATAAGGAAAGTAATTGTATAAAAATCCTTCACAACAAATTTCTCCTTTATATATACATAAGTATTTAAAGAATTGATACAAATACCTAAGAATAAGAGGAGGAGGTTGAACTCAATAGCCTCTAAGACTCTTTCCAGCTCTAAATTTATGATCCAGTCCCCAGAAGATAAGTGGGCAAAGAATATAAGCAGGAAGTTTTCAAGAAAGAAAGAAAGGAAGAAAAGAAAGGGGGGGGGGTCAGGTGGCGCAGTGAATAGAGCACTGGCCCTGGAGTCAGGAAGACTTGAGTTCAAATCTAAGCTCAGACACTTAACACACACACACACAC
>NW_027186296.1:38355826-38387339 GCF_028583685.1 Petaurus breviceps papuanus | reverse complement strand
ATGAAAGAGGAAAATAATAAATGTTAGAGATGTTGTGTGAAGCCATGCATACTCATGGGCTGTTGAAAGCCAACTATCAATTGGTTCAGCTATTAATATTATGCTCCTAGACTCACTAAACTATCCTGCTTATATTAAACATGTGCTCAAGGAGGTCAAGGGTAGAGGAAAAGGACCCATATGAACAAGAACATTTAAAGTAGCAACTTTTGTTGTAACAAAGATTTGGAAACAAAATAGGTACCAATCAGTTGCAGTATGAGTAAACAAAATATGGCTACCTGAATATATGGAAATTTAATTGTGCTATAAGAAATGATGAGTGTTCAAGAGAAATATGTAAAGACCTGCATGAATGAATATAGAGTGAAATCAGCAGAACAAGGAGAACAATTTACCTCATGAACTCAATAATAATTCAGGAAGAGGAATTTCTGAAGGACCTCAGAATCTTTACCGATCAAAGTCTCAAACAATCATGACTTCAAAAGACTTAGGATAAAACATACCTCACCCTTCTTGACAGAGAAATGATGAGAGAGGTACAGAATATTATGTATCCTCAGATATGGCCAATGTTTTGATCTGTTTTGCTTCACTGTACATATTTATAAGTGAGGGCTTCTACTTGAAAGGGGGAAGACGGTTAGTTGGTAGACAGTAACAGACATTTAAAAAGCATTAATGAAACTTTTTTTTTTAATGGAGAGTAAGAAGGAAGTGATGAAACAAAGATAAATAGCATAGCTTTCTTACTACCTTGTTAGATATTAGATTTATACGTGAGAAATTCATTTTCTTATGCAATACTCTTTCCTATTCTTTGTATCTTGCAACGTTTGAGTTTGTTGATAAGCTCACAATTTTAAAAAATTTTCCCTGAAAGGGAAAATAATTTACTAAGCATTTATTAAGTGCCTAATATTTCAAGACACTAAACTTAACACTGAAGATGCAAAGATGAAAAAGTGACATCCACAAAATACTTGTACTCTTGAAGAGTGAAAAGTTGTTCAGTTGTATCCAACTCTTTATGACCCTGGGGACCATACTGTCCATTGGGTTTCCTTGGCAAAGATACTTGAGATGATTTGCTGTTTCCTTCTCCATTGGATTAAGACAAACAGAGGTCAAATGACTTGTGCAGAGTCACACAGCTAGTAAGTGTCTAAGGCTATATTTGAACTCAGGTCTTCCTGACTTCAGGCGCATCATTCTATCCACTGAACCTCCTAACTGCCTCCTAGAATGGTAAGACACATACACAAAGACCATACACAAACACCAAGTCCGGATGTGATGAATGAATTGGAAAGATCATAAAGAATAGCCATGAGAGACTTTTGGAAGAATAAGAATGCATCTAAGTTGGATCCTTATGCATCCTTAAAGGAACTGAGGAAACAATTTCAGCTGGGGAAGGGAAAGAAAACATCAAGTCTAGGTATGGAAGAGGGCTGATACAAATGCCTGGAAATGAAGGAATGGGAAATGAGATAAAGATCAGTTAGTTTTTCAGTTTGGTTGAAATACAGAATGTATGAATGGGAAGCAGCATGAAATAAGACTAGAAAGGTTGACAGGAGTGAGGCTGTAGTATAGAAGGCTGAGAATGCCATACAGAGTTTGTATTTCATCCTACAGGCAATTCTACAGCCACTGGAGGTTTCTAAACAGGAGAGTGACCAAAGGACTGATGGAAAACACTATCCACCTCCAGAAAAAGAACTATGGAGTCTGAATGCAGATCGAAGCATACTATTTGCTCTCTCTTTTGTTTCTTCTTTCTCGTGGTGCCTCCCATTGGTTCTAATTCTTCTTTATAACATGGATAATGCAAAAACATGTTTAATACGAATGTATATGTAAAGCCTTATGCCAGATTGCATGGTGTCTTGGGGTGGAGGGCGGAAGGGAAAGGAAAGGGAGAAAATTTAGAACTCAAAATCTTATGGAAGTGAATGTTGAAAACTAAAAATAAATATATTTTTTTAAAACTAAATAGACAAACATGCTTAGCTTATCTTTAACCTAGGCTACTGTTTAGAAGGTAGCATGATGGTATGAAGACAGCCTTGATAGTACAGCTAGCTTATCTGGTTAGTTTGTCTACACTATCAAAAGTGTAATCATGTCTAAGTTTTCCATGTAAAACATTTTCCAACATGTCTATGAAATTAAAGGTTAAAGAAAAAACAAAATAAACAAACAAGAGAGTGAGGAGATAAGACGGAGGCCTTCACACAAGGAAAGCAGGATATGGAATAAAGCACTGAATTTAGAATCAGAGGCCCTGGATTTTCATTCCAACTCTGACACTTACTAGCAATATAGAAATGTGTCAATCACTAGACTTTTCTGATTTGCAAGTTCTTTATCTGCAAAATAAAGAAATTTGATCAGATGAACTTTAAAGTCTTTTTCTAGCTGTAATTCTACTTTGACCACAATATGAAGGATGGATTTTAAGGGCAAGGGTGTTCTAACTCAGAAGAATACTGGGAATAAAAGGAATGGAACAGAAATATGGACATAGCATTGAGCTGTTAAAACAAATTAATTTCCTTATGGAAATCATACCACTTACTAGGACTAGAAGAGCAGATATTCATGATAACAAAAGTCAGTCATAGGTTCATAAAATTTAGAGCCTATTAAGCTTAGCTCAAGTATACCTTTAAAGGTATACTATATAACTCTAGAAACAAAATAAAGACATATCACACTAGGGTTTTAAGTGAAAAAAATTTGAGTGGAAAAAACACATATTAGAAAGCATAGGGGAAAAAAACTGTATGGACCTCAACTGAACATGCTTGTGATACCAAAAGTCAGACCCTTTCTGTAAAACAGAAAAAATCTGTAAAACAGAAAAAAGTTTCCAAGTAGTACTGAATGTTCCAAATTTTCATTGGCTGCTGCTTAGTGACCAAATTGATTATATTTGTAATCCTAGTCTTGAAATTATTCAAAGAATGAGCTTGTAATGTAACTTCATGTATTTTATATAATTTAATGTATTTTAATGTATGTTGGTTTTGAAGTGAACCCACAAAAAAAAAAAATCTAATGGAGATAAATCAGGTGACTGAAGAATCCAAGCAAGAATACTTCCTCTAATGATCCAGATGAGAAAGTGTAATCCAGAAACTGTTGAACACACAATCACTAGTTGTCCTGTCTTTTTAAATTAAATTTAGAAATTTGTTATTCAAAATTCACAAAACTAAATAAGTATAAAAGAAATTTAAATAACTGAAGTTTCAAATGATTTTTGGGGGAAAGTTTATGATATTTATACTTTCTGAAGTTAGTAAAAATTCAAACTGTACTAAGACTTTTGGGAGACCCTGTATAATCAGGTCCTTATTACCTCTTACCCAGACTGCTGTAATAATATCCTAATTGATCTTGCTTCTAGTCTTTGCCCTTCTCCAATTCATGCTCTACCTAGAAGCCAAAATAACCTTCTTAAGACATGGGTATGACAATGTCATTCTCCTGCTCAAAAATTTTCAGTGGTTCCCTACTGTTTCTGAGATAAAAACATAAACTCCTCAGTTGGATATTTAAAATTCACAAATTTGGCTCCAATGTACTTGACATATTTACTAGACATTATTCCCCTTTGTGCACTTTATATGTCACCCAGCACTTGAAAAACATTGCCCCATCTCTAAAACTACCTCTCAAAATCCTCATCCTTATTGCTTAGTTCAGCAGCTAGGCCTTCCAGTGGTTAACAGTTTTCTTCCTCCTCAAATTACTTTGTATTTACCAATCTGTAAATTAATGGTAAAGTGGATAGAGTGCTGGGCCTGGAGTCAGCAAGACCTGAGTTTAAATCCAGTTTCACACACTCAGTAGCTGTGTGACCCTGGGCAAGTCATTTAACCCTGTTGGCCTAAGTTTCCTCATCTGTAAAATGAGCTAAGAAGGAAATGGCAAACCACTCTAGAATCCAGTCAAGTCAACAAATACTTATGAAGCATTTACTATGTGCTCAGTACTACTCTGAGTGCTAGAGATACCAAGAAGGCAAAAATAAAGTCCCTGCCCTCAGGATCATATTTGGAAGGAGTCATGAAGAGTCAGATACCATAGAAAACAATAAACAATCTATATACGGTTTTGTTTTTTTTTTAAGCAATCGGGGTTAAGTAACTTGCTCAAGGTTACACAGCCAGTTATTTTGTGTGGGTGTTAAGTATCTGAGGCCGGAACCCATCCCAGATCTCCCTATGCTGGGGCTGGTGCTCTTACTCACTGAGCCACCTGGCTGCCCCTAATCTATATACGTTTTATCCCCCAGTGGAATATAAACCATTGGAAGGGACTATGTTGCTCTTAACTTTGTATCTCCAATGCCTGGAGTGTGTCTGATAAATATTTGTTAACTTGTAACTTTCCCAACCCAAGAACCATACAGTGATACAAGTCACTTATATAAGGACACATATATAAGGACAGTGATTGGGGTCATAGGTGAGTATACTGACCTTGAGAAAAGAAAAAGGGAGGGAAGTATGTCTTTTGGTCAGGATGTGGTGGAGATGACAGTGGAATCATGAGGGAAACGAAGTGAAATGAAGCATAACTGGGGCTTTCATGAAATAGTATAATGGTCAGAGAGAGACAGTTAACGGGTAGGAGGGCAAAGGTGAATTAGGGAGAGAGATGTAAGTATATTCTATTAGATTTGTAGATTTTTTTGCTATTGTGCTCAACATTCCCAAGTTTCAAAGGTGTAAAATTGTAGTCAGTTTAATTGACGGCCTTAGAAAAGATAAACTCATAGAAGTACTCTGTTTTTAAATATGGATGCTGTAAAGTTTGTTGGTAGCCATTCTTCATGTTCTACAAGGCAGTCATTACTACTAAAAATTAGAATGATAATTTTTTTTTTGGCGAGCTTTATCTCAGGAGGGAAACTGGACATTATTCTTCTACTTGTAATGATCACCCTCAATAGACTGCAGGCTCCAGTGCTTGGCAAACAGTAAGGGCTAAATGCTTCTTCTTTCATTGATTAACATTTGGGTAGCAGAACCCTTATCATCACGATGAGTTAACACTAGTGTTCTGAGCATAACAAAAAATAATATTTTATCGGTTTTATTTTTCTGACATGGCATTCCCAATGACCTTAATGCTTCACTAAACTGCATTACTAAACATGTACTTAAAAACAGTGTTGAGGTAACCATGGATCTTAGTCAAAACCATTAAGATGTCAACTTTCAACCAAATGAAGCAATACTGATTCTGGCTAAACCCCAGGAAATATCAATTACATTCAAGAACATATGAGAACTCAATTTCTTTCTCTCACAAACGTCAGGAAAATGACATATAAACATAGCTAGCCATCTGTTCTCTATTCTTGGGCAAAGAAAAAATTTGAATAAGTATCATGCTCAATTATGTAACAAATTTATAAAAATAAAAATTAATCAAATAGGAGTCTAAAAACCTTGGGTTACTTTGTACTAAGATTGGTCTTTTATGATAAATGTAGTGAGTTTGACATAAAAAATACATACAAACACAGGAAACTAGCTCACTTGGTCTTTTATTGATGATTTTAGTTTTTACATCACAATCATTTTGAGATTCATCCCTTCCCTTCCTTCTCCTTATCCCAAAGCGAATCTTCCCCAATGTCCTACTCTTTTTTTTTTTTGAGCCTGGTTATCTGGGTTATCTAGGTTACCCCTAGATTAGAAGTGCAAATGCCAGTCAGGACCCAATTCTAATATCAACTTGTACAGAAGCTCACTGGGAGATCACCACATTTGTACTTGAAGTTAGTAGTTACCCAATTTACTTTAACCCTAATGTAGCCCAGAACTCCCAAACTCAAGAAACCCACCAACCTGAACTTCTTCCACAAGCAAGGCATTATGGGGTCAACCAGCTTACCTCCTCTTAAAAGCCTTTCCAGATTAACCCTACTGGTCACTCTGGCATCATGAGTTGTCATATCACTATGAACTATCAAATATTATATCAATTGATTATTGCAGGTTTAAGTGATTTTAAGTAATTTCATACATTTTATTTCCCCAATTAGACTGGAGGAAGTTCCATGCAGTAAAAAAAATACTGAAGAGTCAAAACACCTAGGTTAAAATCCTAAATCTGTCGGTTTTTATTTGTGTGACCTCAGGTAAATCACCTAACTTCTCCTCAAGACCTTGATCTATTTTCTCCTTTGTAAAAAGAGGGAGCTGGAAAAGACTATCTCTAAGATTTTGTTAGTCTACTGTGCTTTTGAACATTTAATTTTAAGTTCTTCAAGAACAAGAAACATTATCTTTTATTTCTTACATCTCTGTACATTCTAAAGTCCTACTCTGCTATCTCAAGGCTTGAAGATTACTGTGGATTCTCACAGGGCATAGCAGGGGAATGAATGAAAGTTCTGTCAGGTCCTACTAAGTTGGAAAAACTTCAAGTATGGGCTTATAATTAACTGCGTGTTAGTCTAGCTAGAGGCTCCTAACCTGTTAAGTTGGCCACTAGCTGATAAATTTTGGGAGTCAGCAAAAATCCTCATCTTGTACAAGCCACCTAGTTTCTTCTTTTGTAAAATGAGGATAATACCCATAATATCTATGTCACAGAGTTGTTGTGAAGGATCAAATAAGATAATATATATAAAGCTCTCTGCAAACCTTTAACACCTATATAATTGTCAACTGTCTGGAGGATCTGCTCTAATGGAGGAAGTACCTACAAAATCACAAATTATTTAAAGAAGTATCCCCTCAACAAAGTTTCTTACAGTGCCCTGCACAGAGGGTACTCAGTATATTTTTTTCTAATTACAACACAATGTGGTGCTATTTTTAAAAATTTTTAAATAAGGTTTTATTGATATTTTCTATTTCTTATAGCACCATGCCCTTCCCATTCCAGACAGCTATCCCACAGGACAAATAGTACTTTTAGACAGAAAAAAAAGCACAACTGATTGATACATTTAAAAAGTCCAAAAATATGGGTAATGTGTATCACCTGTAGACCTCTTACCTCCACAATGGTGTAGGCTGGGGTATCTTCATATATTTCTTCATTCAAGACCCCGTTTGACCTTTATAATTTTGTCACAACTACTTTTGATTTTTTGGGAACATCCTCGTTCTTTCCATTTATATTGGTATAGCTTCTGTGTATATTGTTTTCCTGCCTCTGCTTACTTCACTTTGCATCATTTCAAATAGATCTTTCTAGGCTTCTTTGTATTCATCAACCACATTATTTTCTACAGCACAATAATATTCTATTACGTTTATGTAACAAAATTTGTTTAGCTATTTCCTCAACTGAGGAACATCTGCATGGCTGGTACCTATATTACTGAAATCCTGGTCTGGCTTTTTACATTCACATAAAGTTAAAAAAAAAAAGTTTAGAGAATAGTAGTAATCTTGCCTACACCTCAAGTCATTCTCTAAGGATAGATAGAGAAAGAAATGAAGCATTTATTAAGTGATATGTGCCAGGCACTGTGCTAAGGGCAGAGGATACAAGTATCACTTGCTCTCGAGGAGCTTACATTCTATGGGAGAGAAACAACACATAGAGGGAAGTTGGGAAAAAGGGAAGATAAAAGGCAAAGACTACAGGCAAAGAGGAATAGAAGTCTAGAAAGTCAATGGAGTCAGGAGTGAAATGAGCAAGGCTAGAGTATCTCATGAAATGATGATTTGAGCTAGATACTTAACAATCCTGAGAGCAATCCCAAGATGGAGAAATCTCTAGGGTGGGAAGGCTGCTGGTGAGAAGGTAGAGAAATAAAGAAAATCTGGAGGCCCACTCAAAGGATAAGTACAATACTGTAGAAATTATTTTATTAACACTGTCAAACATCTTTATCAATGCTTAATATAATGCCACATGTTTCAAAGGCTCTTAGTACTTGACCCTAGGCAGGCTTGGGTCATAAAGTCATTAAATTTAGCATCAGCCCTGAACTATAAAGAACCAAAAGCTTGCAAATCCCATGGATACTTAGACATTAGGTTGGTTCCTTTTTTCAAATGGGGGAAGAGGAGAGGGTTTAAAAGGCTGGGTTTAAGCTCAATGTTATAAAAACATCCCTTTTATGGTGTCAGAGCATTTCAGCATTCATAAACATGAAACATAAGAAACACTGTAATATCATGTATAAAGGCAACAAATTCCTAGAACACTGACAGGTTTCCTCATTGTCTTGGGATATGGTGAAATTAATAATCTCATGTTTGAAACAACTACACTGAAACCTACACTAGGAAATATCTGCTATAATACTATATATATAATATAATAATATTATTTATATAATAATTAATTATATATTATATAATTATATAGAAATATTATAGAAATATTTAATTATATATTATATAATTAAATATAATAATATAATAAAATATAAATAAATCAGTCAACAAATATTTATCAAGAACTTAGTATATACCAGGTACTGTGCTAAGCACTGAGGACACAAAGAGGGGCAAAAAAAACCAGTCCATGCCCTAAAGGAGCATACATTCTAATGAAGGATACAGCATGTAAATGACTAGATATTTTAAAAAATATACAGATTAGATAGAAGACAATCTGAGAGATGAAGACATTAGCAGCTGGGGGTATTAGGAAAGGCCTTCTATAGAAGGTGGGTTTTGAGAGGAATTTTAAAGAAAGCCAGGAAAACCAAGAGGTAGAGGTGAGAAGTCAAAGCATTCCAGGAATGGGAGACAGCCAGGGCAATGGTCAAGAGACCAAGAGATGGAGAGTCTTGTTTAAGGAACTGCAAGTAGGCTCATGTTCTAAGTCCTAGTGGCATGGAGGGGAAATGTAAGAAGACTATAGAATTAGAGTGGACCATATTATAAAGAACTTTAGGTGCTAGAAGAGTTTACATTTGATCCTAGAATAGTAATAGGGAGCCACTAGAGTTCACAGGCAAACCTGTCTACACTTTAGAAAAATTATATTGGCTACAGAGTAGATGGACTGTCATGAGGAGAGTATTGAGGCAGGCAGAGACACCCATTGAAGAACTAATACAATCATGCAGGAGAGAAATGATGAAGGCCTGCCAACTAGGGCTGAGGCTACATGAGAGATATTAGAAATGTTATGAAGGTAGAAAAGACAAAATGTGGTGATGGACTGGATATGTGGAGTAGGAGGAGTCAAAGATAGCACTGAGATGGTGAGGCCAGGTTTCTGGGACAGCAGTGAGTTCTTGACAGTGATAGTCTCTTATTCAGTATAACAGATCTACAAAAAATATTCAAGGGAGTCTAGAAAAATCTCACAAAAACAAATCTCACAACCAACTCTGAAAGACTTAAGAACTCGGATCATTACAATGATCAACCATGATTCTAGAGGACTCATCACCTTCTGACAGAGAGGTGGCAGACTCAGAGTACAGGTGGAAACATCATAGTTTTGGACAGGGTCAATTCAGGAACTTGTTCTGTTTGAATATACATGTTTGTAAACTGGAGTTCTGTTTTTCTTACTTTCTCAAGGAGGGGAGGAATAGGGAAGGGGGGAGTGAAGGTGGATCCTAATTTTTTTTTTAATTTCAACAGTAACAGTTCTTGGTATAGGATCAGGAGAACCTAAGTCAGAGCAAAATTCCAATGTATAGCAGAGGCCCAAATCTTTATATAAAAATCTGAATAAGAGTGTGTGTATCATATATGTGTTTAACTGCATATAAATCTAAAATGTATTTATATATTGGTCACAAGGAATGAGTCTATAAAATAGCAAAAATATCACAAGTGTGATATCCTCTCCCTAAATTTTTATCACTCATTCTTTTCATTAGAAAATGATGTGTAATACTAGCAGGAAATCTCCCTTGCTATCTTTTCCATTTCTTTTTTCTCAGTGGTTTGACTTCTCTCCCCCTGTTGTAATATGTTCATTTCATTTTAAGAAGTAGATAAGGATGCATAAGGATAAGGTCAAGCACTTTAAAACTAGCCTGGTGCCAAGTATAAAGTGCATAAGCATAGATAGGTTTTATGATTATAGGCAGCATCCAAATGACAAATGGATTGTATTCCAAAAGTTCATTTTAAAGTTACCTTATTGTAATATTAGATAGAGATAATGTTATAAATATTTGTTAGGTTCTCAACCTAGCCAAAAATAGCTAAATTTAACCCCATAAGGGAGATGGAATAATATATGTTTGCAATGAAAAATAGTTGAAAATAACATTGCCATAATAGTTGTAATTTAAAAGATCATAAAAAAAGATTGAATAGAATGGGTTTTTTATTCATACTGAATGCTGATGCCTCAGAAAGAGGTAAAGGTTTCAGCAGAGATGAGGAAGAGATGAAGATGTTGAATAAAAGTCACTGGGCCATTTCAAGGTCCTTAGAAATGAATGGTGCTGGTTCTTTTTTCAGTTTAATTTCCTTTCAGACTTATGGTTTTCCCTTCCTTTGACAAAGGTGTGTCACTAGCACTACTTTTTAGTCATGGAACAAAGAAATTGAGAGACACAGAGTCAGCCTGGCATAAAAGAAAGAACTCTGGAATTGAAGTCAGAAGGCCTGGAATAAACTCCAGGCTCTGCTCTTTAATAGCTGTGTGACCTTGGGCAAGTTACTTACACTAAGCCTCAGTTTTCTTCAACTATAAAAATGAAAGGTTTAGATGATACAACGCTAAGGTTCCTTCAGCAGGAAAGCCTAAGAGATGGGCCTACCTTTACTACACAAAAGTAGTATGACAGAAAAAGCTAGTGCATCAAAGGAGACACGTATGCTTCTGGGAAATTCTGTCAAAGACAAGAGTGGAGTATTAGAGAAGGTGCTTGATTCCAGAGGATAGAAAGGAAACTTGCAACAGACAATTCTATGCAATTGTCCACTACATGAGGGGAAAAGAGGATGTGTGTGCAAGAGAAAGTAACAGGTCTGACCATGCACAGTAATACAACCCTGTGACCAATGCTCTTCATAGCACAGAGAGTAGCTTTAATTATTAGTTGTTCACAATCCTAGATCACAGATAAGCAACATTTAAAAAAATGTTTTGCTTACAAAGAATTACGAGATAACAGTTTTCTGAAAATTTTTAGTCTTTTATACTATGATTCAAAGCATTCTTATTCAATTTAATAGAGAAAGGGACTGAACCTGTGATTTCACTGGTATATGAACCCCTTAGTGAGGAAACTCCCATTATCAATATAGGTCAGCATCTTCTCTGCAAAGAATGGTCTTAGAGAATCACCTAGAGCACTAAGAGGTTAAAGGATTTGCTTATTATCACACAGCCTACAAAAATATTGGAGATAGGCCTCTAACCCTGCTCCTCCTAGCTTAAGGCTGTCTCTCCACTCCACTGCATGGTCTCTTTATTCAATTAATAAACATGCATTAGATGCCTAGCGAAAGGCAGCAAAATGTAGTGGAGAGAGGGCAAACCTTGGGACAGAGAATACACAGATTTACAAGCCTATCTCAGATACCTACTGGCTGTGTGACCCTGAGCAAGTCATTAAACTTCTCAGTGCCCCAAGAAACTCTTTTAGGAGTCTAAGTTACTGAAGAGTTGCTGATTTGAACTGGTGGAGGGAACTTATATGCTAGAAATTCCTCACAGGGATGAATTCGAAGGTCCACACCAAAACAAAAACAAAACACAAAAGCATTTAGTATGAAATATTCTGCTAGGTGGGTGAGATGTAAAGTTTAGATAACATATCTAATAGGAGATTCAGATACATAAGTTATCACTGACATTCACATTTGCCTTTTAAGAGACAAGAAAGCCATTAGAAACATAAGGAACACTTGTAATATCGCTGTATTAAAAGTTCCTATGCAGCTTGTTTTAAAGATCTAAAGAATAAACCTGCTTTGTAGTACTGTGGTATAAGAATCTATGATTTGGGACACATTTAGTTTATTTTTTAAAGATCTCCATGGAGCAATAAAACAAAATCACTGGGGTTGGGAGAAGAGAATTTTGTTATACTGCATTCCATTCCTGTCTTCTCCAAGCACACACATTGCATATCACAGAAAAGGTTGGCAAAGACAAGTCCCCTTCAAAAAAAGATAAAAAAGCTCTGCTAGTGTAACACAATGTTGGTCACACAGAGTGTATCTGAAAATTCAGAGAAGACTAATTTTTTGTTTTTCATTTACATGCTGATCTTGTCCAAACTTTTTACACTTTTATATAAATAAAACACTAGACCTAAGAATCCTATATAATTAAACAACTATCAGAAACAATACTATATGTGGAGTAGGAAAGAAACACCAAACTCCTGGTTCAACCTCCAAAAAGCTTCAGCAACTAATGGTGGATTTAGAAAATATTTATAAGTTTCATATCACCTCACTATTTTCAGAAACATTTTTTTAAGTTTAAAATAATGCAGATCAGAATATGAATACTCATTTTCCCCCTCCTATCTTTAGTTAGGTTCTTGCTCGATTTACTTTCCTATAACAACAACAAAACTCAGAAAAAGTAATATGCCCAGGATAAAGAAAATCCACTCCTGCTTGCCATTCAGAAAATTCTACTGTGTAGCATCTTATTGCCAACAGCAATTCAAAAAAGAAACTAGAAAGAAGCTGTCCAAAACACTAAATTTCTATCCAAGATGAAGTTTCCCTAACAGGTGGGGAATACAAATGCTTGGTGATTTCTTCATACTTTCAATTACAAAAACTAGATCCCTTAATGATCTTCATTACATTGACACAGTAGATAAACTCCATTATCTATACAGAATGATAGCACAAAAACTTAGGGCTCCCCAGAATCCACTTTTTAAAAATTATCTTGGGAGTAATAATAGTAATATTTATAATAGATTAGTGTAACCTGGACTACATTGTTTACAGTTGTTTGTTTTTTGCCAAAGGAAGAATAAGACAGTAATAGAGTACATATACTTGATAGCTTAAAAAAAAGGGTTCTCCCAAGAACACAAACATAAAATGCTTCAAACTCAGAATACTCCTTTAATTAATAAGAGTTAACTGTGAAGTAAACCCTTAGTGTACTCATTTCCTACTCTCACTCATGACTAGCAAGCTAGCTAACATTCTTTTCTCTCTCTTGGCTGTTAGTTTCCAGCACACACGGGTCCTGGTGATTGAGCCACGGAATAACTGTCCTGCAACTAAAAACAAAACTCCCACTTTTAAGGGCCCAAGTTTTCTGCTACACTATAAGCACACATCACCGTCGTCACACAAACGCTACACTACATCGCTCGTTTTAAAAGCAATTGTCATGAAACGCTACCACGAACTAATTTTCATTCTTTCTTAAGAGGTAAACTTCAGTGGGAGGGAGGCTGCCATAGAAGGGGGGAGCGTGGTCATTTAAAAACAACATCGGAGGCGGAGGCGGTGGTAGCAGCAGCAGCCACAGCCACAGCAACAGCGCTCCACCAAGCCAAGCCGGCAGGTTTGGACCCCCCGCAGCGGCGGCGGCGGCGGCAACAGCAGCATCACCTCCTGGGCCCTCCTCGGCTGCCCCCACAGCCCCGGGATGAGGGGCGGGTAGCGCGCTCGCCCGCCACTTCTCCCGGAGTCTGCGGGGCTTCACACGAGCCGAGCAGGTGGGATCCCGGGGAGCCACCTCAGCCTTACGTAACAGAGATGTCAGGAACCCAGATTGGGAGCCTTCTCCCCTCTCTTCTTCCCCCTCCCCCACTTCTTCCTCCCAACTCCCTCCCCCCCCCCCCCCCCCCGTCCGGACTACACCGGGGAAACAAAAACAGGGTCGGGGGCTGCCACCCCCCCCCCCGCCCCCGGGCATCGTCAACCCCGGACACCCGTGGGACTAGGGGATCCAGTGGCAGCCGCCAACCCTGTCCGGAGGAGGGAGAGCAGGGCGGCCTGGCTACCAGGAGAGCGCAAAGTGTCTCCGCGCCCGTCGGGTCTGGAGAAGTGGCCCAGAAAGACCGACCCCCAGAGCCTCCCCGGGGGATCGGGCAAGCAGCCCTCTGCCGCCCCCTCCCCCTCCTGATCGCGGACCCCCGAGCGCGCGGGCGCGCGCAAACACACACACACACAGCCGTTCCCAGCAGTGACAGCTCCACATGTCACCGCTCTGCCACCCCAGCACTCACCGCTCGGGGCTCCGCGGCCACGGGGCCAGTCACCAAGGCAGCAGAGCAGGGGTCTCCTCCTCCCCAGCAGCTGGGCACGAGGGGCCGAAGCGAAGCGGCGGCGGCGGCGGCTCCTGGCCAGCTTAGATCATCCCGAGCCCAGCGCTCCGCCCTCCGCGGAACCCCAGCCCGCCAGCCCGTGGCCTGCTGGCTCAGTCAGGCGGGACTCCCCCTCCCCTCGCGGCCGCCGCTGCCTCCGCCTCCGCCTCCGCCTCCTCCTCCCTTCGCGGCCGCCGCCGCCGCGGCCGTCGCCATCTTGGCAGTGACGCCAGCAGTCGAGCGGGCGAGCGGCCAACCGGCGTCTCCTGACGAGTAGGCAGGAGCGGAGGGAGGCGGGGGTGAGACCAAATGGTAGAGATGTCCGCCGGGTCCCAGGGCCCGCCGGGTCCCAGAGGGTGGGAAAGTGGGCGGGGCCGAAGCGGCCCAACCCTCCTCACGGCTTTGGTTGTTTGGGAAACCTACAGTCATATCCCGCCTGACAGCCAGAGCGCGGGAGAGGCTGCCCTACTCTGACACTGGGAAAGCTGAGATATTTGGACGAGATAATCTTGGCTTCGCACCTCACGCCTCCAACCATTAACACTTGCACCTACCTCGGGAGAGCTTGCTTGACTCCTCTTTTGCCTCACAGCTCTGAGTGACCTGAGGCAAGTCCCTAAGGGGCACGACTAACCTGGAGGCTGTCGAGGGACAGCTTCTCAGCGCTTCCTCTTTAAGTGCACAGGTGCGCTCGGGAATTCCCTTGGGGGCACTCAGTCTCTACGAGGGCCGTACCAATATAAACAGCTTTGCAGAATGGGGAATCCAGGGACTTTCTCTGGAAACTACATGGGCGGGTGGGGGGAAACACCATTAATAGCACGAGAGTGGGGGGGGGGGGGGGGTGTTTTGCTTATTGTTTTGCTTTGGAGTTTATGCTGGCTAATTGATTCCGCCTTGTTTCTCTGCTATGGTGGACAGAAGAAAGGTGGGGAAGTACCTCCTCCTCTTCCCTTAGGTATGATTCTGAAATTCCCCCTCATCGTTCTTCAGTCTTGTCAGCCTTTCGCGTTTCCTTCCAATGAATTCCAAGCCTTTACCTATTGCATTCTCTATACTTAAAACAACTCATCTTCTAAGATGTTTCAAGCTGAGGTTTTGTCCAGAGCTAATCCATCTCTGACAATTTTTTTTGTTGTAGTAAGACCAAACACAAATAAGCCCAAACTTCAAAACAAAACAAAAAAACTAACCCCCAGGCCTGTGATCTGTGTTTTGTCATGGAAGTGGATGTTTGCCTACAGCTTTTTGTCCATGTGTGTGAAAGCATGGCAAAAACAAAACAAAACCCCCAAACCAAAAACAAACAAAAAAAACAGCCACAAAACAAGCAAGCACTCCATGGACAGAGATAAAATTCATTCTTCAGTTTGTAGCAGCACCTGTTGCTATCCCCAAGGGGTTCAGCCACTCCCTTTTAAAGAGTAATTTGGTTGTTCAAAATATTTTCTAGCTACAAAAAATAACACCGCTTCACTCAACTGAGTGAAAGGACTTTTAAAAAATCCATTACAGAATTTCATAAGTTGCCATGGTCAAAGAATTGATTATCAAATGAACAACCTAACGGTGATGATCCGCTCTGTACTAAGGAAGGTCCTCAGAAAGTAAATGGATTGTTGCCAGAGTGTCCTAGAGGTCTTTCCCGAGTCAGGAATTACCAGAGCTTGATCTCTATAGGCATCACCTTTGAAACCCAGAGTAATTGCCATACCAAGATACAGCATTGTAGCAACAATTACAATGAATAGGCAATTACATACTTTACAGAAAAGAATTCTCTACTTGGATATTTTAATGAATCTGTGAAACTATAGCTGTGGGTACTCGTTCCAAGCAAAGAGATGCTCTCATGCTATACTACCCATAGTATACTATGGGGACCTATCCAACACGCCAGGAACCTTCCTTTATTTCTCTTGACATTGCCAGAGTATAAGTGAAGCATACAAGATGTCTGTTCTTTGTCCCTTATTCTCACTATTCAGTCACTTTATCATACATCTCTTCTGTGATCCTAACACCATTTTACCTGTGTGATTTTTCTATGATAATGTATTGCAGCCTATTTGTACCTAGCATGAATTTACTCATTGTTCTTTTTAGTGATTTTTCAACCATGATATTCCTTCAGAGACTGTGATATTCCATGAAAAGATGAGTCTGTTTCAGGAAGAAGTTTTGGTTCAATAAAACATTATTCCATTTCCCAAGGTCAGTATAACCCTCTCGCCTGCCAATTCTTAGACTAGCTCATTGTCTATTCAAGATATATACATATATATATATATAAACACATACATTTAGATATGTAGAGATACATATATATATATATATATATATATATCACACACATGTGTTTTTGAACAAGTTATTTGGATTATCCCTCCAAATGCATGTCTTAATCAGGACAATTTGCATTATTTATCTACTAGGGTTTTGGGGTTTTGTTTTGTTTTGTTTTGCATGGAAGCTTAACTTTTTTGAGTGAATATGGGATTGTAATAAGAGACTATAATGCTGTGGGCTTGATGCAATAAATACATCATTCACAAAAAGAATGATCTATAGGACCATCTAACAGGAGATTTATCTTCCATTTAGAGTCTTCATTGGACATTATCCAAGACAAACATCTTTGATGATAGCACCTCTCTTTGGTTTATACCTTGCCTGATATTATCAAAAGAGTCATTGAAAGAAGTTACCTCTATTATTGTATCTCTGAAGGCATCGTGGATGACTTAGACATATTCTTGGGAGACACCTTGTTAGAATAAAGTCATTAAGGTTATATTTTGCTCTACTAAACAAAATGCTTTTTTATAAACAAGTATACTGATATTTCATTTTCTACATGTTTTAGTCAACTGCATGATTGTAAAAAATGGAGTATACTATGGAATATAGGGTTTTTTTTTTTTGGAGGGAGGGCAGGGCAATTGAGGTTAAGTGACTTGCCCAAGGTGACAAGGCTAGTAAGTGTCTGAGGATGGATTTGAACTCAGGTCCTCCTGACTCCAGGGCTGGTGCTTTATTCACCTAGGTGAATATGCCACCTATGCCACCTAGGTTCCCCCTTTATAGACATTTTCATAAAAATGGGAAAGTAAGCATATAAATCAGTGGTTTCTAATATTCTCTTGGTCATCTTCCCCAAGACTTTGGCATCCTTTCTTTGGATACCATGGGATTTATTCCTCAATGATGCAGATCCCTAAGGGTTAAAAATAATATTAAGGGTTGCTTTTCTAGTATTTTATGAAGCCCCTAGTTTATTCTCTAACATGAAGGCATCCTAAAGTCTCCCCCCTTTATCTTGAAATACCCTAAAACTTTCCCTTTATCCTGGACCACAAAATTTCTTGTCTCCCTCATCCTGGGTCATAAATTTTCCCGTGTCTCCCTTATCCTTTCCTTATAAAAACAAGCCCTGTCCTTCTGTAAATTGCTAGTCATTCCTCCAGGGCTAAACCACTGCTTTTGCTTCAATAAAGCTCCCCTTGGTTAGGAGAAAATCATCTAAGTGAATTCTTTCACATCTGATCCTGCCCTCCCAACTCTGACCTCAACATCGATATGTTCAAAATTATATCACCTTAAGCATAAACCTTCTATTCTACTTCAGCTGCCTTTTCTAGTTTTGTTTTCTTTAGTGATTTTCCTGCGTCCTCATGTAACTCATCAAGGACCTTAGAATAAAGATTTGATGGTTCAACTACCAATGATGTAGAAAAAAAAAAGATATAAAAATCTTTACAGTCTTTTGCATTTTTGATCTGTTCATTGTTGAGTCCAGTTGTTCACCCTTGGTAAAGAGACCTAGTGTTTGTGAACTGAAAGGGTTTCTAGGTTTTTTTGTTCTTATTTCAGAAATTAATTTATATCAAACTTCTTTAGGAAACCAACAAGAATTTATTGAGCACTTACTGTGTCCCAGGCACTGTGACAATAGTTTAGGCAGACATTCATTCTTTTATTCTTTTCCTGTCTTTTGGTATCAATAGCTTGTTTAAGTTAAGTTACTTGACTCCATACTATATTACCTTCTCATTTTTGTCATTTCTTCCAATTTGCTTTTGATTCAGATCTTTGTTTTAACAAATTTGTGTTCTAATACAAACAGCTGCTTTGGAAATGCATTGGGAACCATTGGTTTTCTATTAAAATATAATCAATTGCACCATTTATGATGCTATGTTGTTTATGGTGCTCACCATGTCCAGTGCCTCTCAATTCTTCTCAGTTTAAAAAAAGGATTATGTATATAAGAATGAGGCTTTTGTACAGATCATAACCTTATGAGTGTTCATTTCTTTTTCCTGAATAATGTTTTCTATCATATATATTACCACCCTTTCCTCTGCTCATCTTTGCATTGAAATCACCAGTTATTAAAGTTTATATTGAATGAATTTGGAGGATTTTATTTAGTTTTTCATAAAACTGCTGTACCTCTTTATTCTCTGCATCAGAAGTAGCTGCAACAATAAACTGCAATTGTTTTCATAGTGTCTTTTGTTTTGTAAATGGTTGTCATAAGCTCAGCAATGGAATTTTTTAAATGGCAGAAAATTTCTAAATAGAAAATGGCACCTACCAGAGCACTATTTTATAAAGTATTAGAAAATGACTGCTAAGTGCTTGTAAAGTGCTTTTAATTTAAGCAATTAAGACCATTTACCAACTATCTCATTAGTTCTTCAAATAAGCTAGAAATTACCATTTGTGATTGGCTTAAGGTAGACCTGTAAGTCAAAGGTATATTTTTGCCAAGATTTAGCCATTTTTGTATTCCATGGACCCTTTTGGCAATCTGATAAAGTCTATGGATGCTTTCTCAAAATAAAAAATTTAAATAGATAAAATACATAGGATTACAAAAGAAATGAATTATTTTAAACTAATTATTAAAAAATGTAAACACATTCATGGAGCCCCATGTTAATAAGCCATTATCTATGCCCTTTTTAAGTACCATCATCTCCAAGCACATTTAGTACCTTGCATTTAGCTGCTGCTCAATATTTAAGGGATGAATGCTTTGCTGACAATAGGGGAAGCATAATCTATACTTAATGTGTTTCCTATCATAAATAGACTTCAGTAGTAGTGAAGTCACATGTAATAGGAATAGAGATTAAGTCATCAACTCAGTGCTTAAATGACAAGGCAGAAATCTAAAAAGCTTCCTAATTTTACTCTGAGCTTTAACATTCTTCATGAATAACAAAGTGGCTCCTTCCTAAAGCCAATCCAATTTGGAGGAAATCCATTTTACCAATGTAAAATATTCATTGTATTGTATTGTAATAAATCTTAGAATCTGATGATTCCTAAAGTGGATTAACAGACGAGAACTGAAGAGCAAACAGTGAGTTTTGATCTCTACTGAAACAAATTGATATAATTTGACAATGAAAAGAATTGTGCTCATTGAGAGATTTGAGGCTCAAATTTCATACAATAAATATGGTAGTGAGTCTAGGTATACATGTTAAGGGTGGGGGGGGCAGTGTGTAAGTGAGAGAGACAGAGAAAGAGAGATCCTTTATATACGAAAATATTCATAGTACTTTATGTGGTAGCATAAAACTAAAAATAAAGTGAATAAAGTAGGTGCCAATCAAATGGGGAATGGCTAAACAAACTTTATGAATGTAGTAAATTACTGCACCACATAAGAAATGATACAGAAATCCAGAGAAACAAGGAAAGACATATAAAGTGATTCCAAGCAAAAACAAAAACAAAAAATGTTAAACCAAAGTAATGATATACAAAATGAGTACAATAATGTAAATTAAAACAACACTAAAGAGCAGCTGAGCTTAGATTAATTACAGGGAACAGTCTTTGGCCCAAAGAACAGAGGATGAAACAAAAATCCCTCCCCTCAGGAAAGAGAGAAAAGGCTGTAGGTACTGTCAGATGTAGTATTGCCTTCATCAGTTGGTTTTGCTTAACTATTTTGTTCTAAGGGAGGGTTAAGCAGTCAGGAAATGAGATATAAAAATGACAAAAAGCATTAAATAAAAATACACCTCCCAACAGAAAAAGGAGAAAACTGGATCTTAAAAATTCCAATTCAACTAACAGGATTCCTTCTATTACACCAGGACCTCTATGAATATTCTTACAGCTTATTTTAAAACACCACTATTTCATTTCTCAAAGGGAAAAAAAAAAACCTAATAAAGTACCTGATACACCATACTTGATATATACCTTTTTATTTATTCATTCATTTTGTAGCACAAGAAAAAAACCAAGATGTTGTAAAACTTAATCCTCTCTACCTGCTTAACCTAGGCACCTTAAATATTATATTAGAAATTTCTCATGTTTGTGAATAATACTTTGGAGTTTTGCTATACAACTGACTTTGGTCTTTACGCCGAGGAACTGCCTTATAGGTCAGACTAGTTTACACTGAGTTTTTTTTGGTACTTTAAGAACCAACTCAGGCCCAACTTAACCAAATTTGATATATGTTGTTACAGTATATTACAGTATATTTAATTCACAAGCTAAAATTGTAATTATTTTTAATAAGGAATAGCTCAATTTTAGATATTACAATAACTTTTTTTAAGTAAAATGTGAGCCAAAAAGGACCTTTGAAATCATCTACTCTTTTTTATTTTATTGATTAGGAAACTGAGGTCCATAGACATTAGATGTTACCAAGGTCAGATACAAAGGCAGTAAGTGGCATAGCTGGAATTTGAAATCCAAATCCTTTGACTCTAAATTCAACACTCTTTCTGCTGAACTGTGTTGTCTCAAACACCTTTAAAAAGGCAAGTAAGAAACTCTAAATGGATACCTGGCCTAGACACAAAAAGGCACATCATAAATAAATTAAAACAAGGAAAGCAATACTTTTAAGATCTATTTATAGGGCATGAGTTGATGATCAAACAAGGGATAGAGAGGATCACAGAAAATAAAATGAACACTTTTGATTACATAAAATTTTGAAAGTTCTGCACAAACAAAATCAATGTAGCTAAAATTAGAAAAAATAGGTAACTAGGGGAAAATCTTTGCTGAAGGGTTCTCTGACTTAAGATTTCATTTCAAGATATGTAGAGAACTGATTAAAATGTATAAGAATAAAAGCTATTCCCCAAATGATAAATAGTCAAAGAATATGAACAAGCAATATTCTAAAGAACTAATGGGGCAGAAAGGTAGATCAGAGGACAGAGCACTGGCCCTGGAGTCAGGAAAACCTGAGTTAAAATCCAGCCTCAGACATTTACTAGCTGTGTGACTCTGGGCAAGTTACTTAGCCCTCTTAGCCCTCCCCTCCCCCCCATTGTGTCCAAAAGGATAAAAGTAATTTAATCGATAAATAGCATGGAAAAAATACTCCAAATCACTAATAATAAGAAAAATTCAAATTAAAGCAACTCTGAGGTTCCACCTAATACTAATACAATCAGCAAAATTGACAAAAAAGGAAGATGACCAATGTGGGAGGAAAACAGACACCATTGATGGAGTTATGAATTGGTTCATCCATTCTAAAAACTTTAGAACTATGTTCCCCAAATACACTGAATTATGTATTGCCCCCTTCAACCCAGTGATACCACTACTAGGTTTAGTATCACTAAAGTCCAAGAAGATCAAAGAGAGAGGAAAAGGACCCATATGTACAAAAATATAGCTGCTCTTTTTGTAGTAGCAGAGAACTGGAAATAAGGGGATATTCATCAGTTAGGGAATAGTTGAATAAATGATGGCATATGAATAGTAATGTGAGAAAGGATGAAAGGGACAGTTTCAGAAAAACAGAGATTAACTGATACAGAGTAAAGTCAACAGAATCAGGAGAAAAATTTATACATTAACAAAAATATTATAAAGAAACAACTTGGAAATACTTAAGAACACTGATCAATGAAATGACAAAACATGATTTAAGAGGATCAATGATGATACATGCTACCCATGTGTTATGTAATGCCAAGCAAAGGCAACTTCCCAAGGTTCAAAATTCCAGCATAGGTGCTCTCCATTTTATTCAGTGACAAATTAAGAACAGAGAAGGTCAAAATATGACATCATTCAAAATACAGCATTTATTAAGTGTGAATAAATAATCTCCAAGTACTACCCCACCCCAGGACCTTACATTCATTCAATCAATTACAAAGTCCCTGTTCTAAATACTACTACACCCCTAGGCTGTACCTTCATTTAGTCCATCACAAAGCCCCTCTTCTCAAATGGAGATTAGTTTCCAATCATAAGTAAAGTACACTCATTTGTTCAATCATAGAACACAAAAAGGTCAAAAGTTCCCCACCCCTGGATCACAATTGAATCTACTCCAGAGTTATAACAAGTTTAAGCACAGCACTTAATACCCAAATGGAGGTCTTTTCTTCATCTTGACACTGGGCAAGTTCTCAACAATCTTTGTTCCTAGGGAGACAAAGCTTAGCAAGGCCACAAGATACATTGCCAGTCTCTTCACCAATTCATTCTCTGTCTGCAGAACAGTCCTAGGACCCCTGAAAACATTAGCAAAACCCTCTCCCAGGATTTCTGTAAACATACAACAAGGAAATCCTTCTTCAGGGCTTCTGAACCAACACAAATGTTCCCAGACCCCTGCAACAACAGCACTGTCCTTCACCAGTGGACAGTATTCACTCTCTGTCTGCAGGACAGTCTCAGTAGCTCTGAACCAACAGAAAGGTTCCCAGACCCCTGCAACAACAGCACTGTGTGATAGTAATGGAATATAAAGATCCTCCTGTATTGGCTTGGTTTTTAGTTTGATTGTGTTAAAACCCAGAGCTTGTTAATCCCACCTGTGGGATGGACTTGTTGACTTGAAAAGAGAGTCCTGAACTGGGAGGAGCTGGTAACGTAGATTTGGAGAGACACAAGAGAGAAGCAGAAGAACTTTTTGGAAGCAGCACCTTTGGAGGCAGAGAGAGACTGAGAGGATTGCTGAGGGCCACTTTGAATTGCCCTGGACTTTTGAGACCTGCCCCCCGGAGCTGCCAAGGACTGAGGAGACATGGCTGTTTTGCTGGTACTTTGTCTGTCTGTTTTGATGTTGTTTTGCCAGATTTGTCCACTGGTGAAAGACAGTCCTGTTGTTGAAGAAGTCCTGGAACCTGGCTGTTGGTTAAGAGCTCCTGAGACTGTCCTGCTGACAGAGAGTGAATACTGTCCACTGGTGAAGGACAGTGCTGTTGTTGCAGGAGTCTGGGAACCTTTCTGTTGGTTCAGAAGCCCTGACGAAGGATTTTCTTGTTGTATGTTTACAGAAATCCTGGGAGAGGGTTTTGCTAATGTTTTCAGGGGTCCTAGGACTGTTCTGCAGACAGAGGATGAATTAATGAAGAGACTGGCAATGTATCTTGTGGCCTTGCTAAGCTTTGTCTCCCCAGGAACAAAGATTGCTGAGAACTTGCCCAGTGTCAAGATGAAGAAAAGACCTCCATTTGGGTATTAAGTGCTGTGCTTAAACTTGTTATAACTCTGGGGTAGATTCAATTGTGATCCAGGGGTGGGGAACTTTTGACCTTTTTGTGTTCTATGATTGAACAAATGAATGTACTTTACTTATGATTGGAAACTAATCTCCATTTGAGAAGAGGGGCTTTGTGATGGACTAAATGAAGGTACAGCCTAGGAGTGTAGTAGTATTTAGAACAGGGACTTTGTAATTGATTGAATGAATGTAAGGTCCTGGGGTGGGGTAGTACTTGGAGATTATTTACTCACACTTAGTAAATGCTGTATTTTGAATGATGTCATATTTTGATCTTCTCTGTTCTTAATTTGTCACTGAATAAAATGGAGAGCACCTATGCTGGTATTCTGAACCTTGGGAAGTTGCCTTTCCTTGGCATTACATTACAATGTGAGACATATATATTTTGGACATGACCAAAGTAGTATTTTTTTAAATAATTTTTTTCCCAATTATATGTAAAAATAATTTTTAACATTCATTTTTAAAAAATTTTGAGTTCCAAATTCCATCCTTTCCTCCCTTCTCTCTGCTCTCCTTGATGTGGTAAGCAAATTGATATAGCTTATATATTACAATCATGCAAAACATGTTTCCATATTAGTCATGTTGTGAAAGAAAACACAGACCAAACAAACAAACACACACACACACACAAATAAAGGTGAAAAAAATAGTATACTTTGATCTGCATTCAGACTCCATCAGCTCTTTTTCTGGAAGTGGCTAGCATTTTTCAACATTAATTCTTTGGAATTGTCTTGGATCATTGTATTGCTGAGAAGAGCTAAGTCATTCACAGTTGATCATCTTACAGTATTGCTGTTATTGTACACTGTGTACACTGTTCTCCTGGTCCTGATCACTTCACTTTACATCAGTTCATGTAAGTCTTTCTCGGTTTTTCTGAAATCATCCTGCTTGTCATTTTTTACAGCACAATAGTATTCCATTACAATCATATACCACAATTTGTTCAATCATTTCTCAATTGGTGAATATGCCCTCGATTTCCAATTCTTTTTTTTTCTTTTTGGTGGGGGGAGGGCAGGGCAATTGGGGTTAAACTTGCCCAAGGTCACATGATTTGTGTCAAGTGTCTGAGGAAGGACTTGAACTCAGGTCCTCCTGACTCCAGGACCAGTATTCTATTTACTGCACCACCTAGCTGCCTCCTCAATTTCCAATTCTTAGCCACAGCAAAAAGAGCTACTACAAATATTTTTGTACATATAGATACTTTCTCTTGTACCTTAAAAAAAATCTTTTTGGGATAAAGACCTAGTAATGGTATTGCTGGGTCAAAAGGTATGCACAGTTTTGTAACCTTTGAGAATAGCTCCAAATTGCTCTACAGAATGTTTGGATCAGTTTACAACTCTACTAATAGTACATTAGTGTCTCAATTTTCCCATATTCCCTCTAACATTTGTCATTTTCTTTTTCTGTTATATTAGTCAATCTGATAGGTGTGAGTGGTGCCTCAGTTATTTTAATTTGTATTTCTCTAATCAATAGTAATTTAGACCATTTTTTCATATGTCTCTAGATAGCTTTGATTACTTTGTCTGAAAACAGCTTGTTCATATCTTTTGACCATTTGTCAACTGGGAAATGACTTGTAGTCTTATAAATTTGTCGCATTTCTTTATATATTTGAGAAATGAAACCTTTATTAGAGATACTTGCTATTTAAAAAAAAACAACAAACACTTTTCCCCATTGTTCTGCTTTCCTTCCAATCTTGGTTGCATTGGTTTTGTTTGTGCAAAAATTTTTTAAACTTAATATAATCTCTTGTTTGGCCTTAAATTCTTCCCACCTCCATAGATTTGACAACTAAACTATTCCTTGCTGTCCTAATTTATTTATGGGATCACCTTTTATGTCTAAATCATGTACCCATTTTGACCTTATCTTGGTGTACAGTGTAAGATGCTGGTCTATACCTAGATTCTGCCTTATTATTTTCCTATTTCCCCAGCAGTTTTTGTCAAATACTGAGTTCTTCTCCCCAAAGCTTAGATCTTTGAGTTTATCAAATACTGGATTACTATTGTCATTTACTACTGTGTATTATGTACCTAATCTTTTCCACTGATCTGTCTATTTCTTATTCAATACCAGATTGTTTTGATGATCACCACTTTATAATACAGTTTGAAATCTGATATGGTGATACCAACTTCCATCACATTTTTTTTTTTTTGCTTTTTGGAAGGCAATTGGGGTTAAGTGACTTGCCCAAGGTCACACGGCTTGTTTTTGTGTTAAGTGTCTGAGGATGGCTTTGAACTCAGGTCCTCCTGACTCCAGGCCTGGTGCTCTGTTCACTGCACCATCTAGCCACCCCATCCTTCACATTTTTGTATAAATTCCCTTAATATTCTTGATCTTTTGTTCTTCCAGATAAGTTTTATTATTTTTTCTACCTCTACAAAATAATGGATTTTTTTGCTTAATCATATTTGTTACAAGGGTTGTCTTTACCTTTTTAAAAATTTTGTTTTTTTATTGTTTGTTTTGTTTTCCAATGGCAAAGAAGGTAGAAGGGGGAAATCATCATTTATTTATTTAAAAAAAATAAATAAATTTAAGTTCTTTGTAAGTAGAGAATGTTTCGTTCTCTGTACTTGCATCTCCAGCACCTGGTACAATGCCTGGCACACAGTAGGCATTAATAAATACTGTCGATTAATTTTTAGAAAAGGCAGATCTACTGCACAACCTTCAGAAACAAGAAAAATATTCAAGAGAATGTAATTCATCCTAAACCCTGCAACTAACTAAACCAAACTTTAGATATACGTGACAGTATAGCTTGTAGTTAAAATAAGGAGCCATTATATCTGAGATCCTTCTCTCTCTGTCTCAGACTATCTCTGTTGCCACTTTTTGGTACAGTCTTAGTTAACATCCTCAAAAACACAAACATAATTACTTTAGGACATTCTGGTTTCCAAGTTAGTAATTTTGTCTTTATTGACATCTCTTTGTAGATTGAATATTTCAGACTTTTAATTATCTTAAAAAGGGAAATTATTTTTATATACAATATATTATAAAATGTAATTTATAGTAAAGCCTATGGTATGTTTATTTCTAAAGGTAATATGTTTTGATTTTTAGTCAAATAAAGATTTCTGACACTTTATCAAGATGCAAAATGTCATCATAGAGGTGGGTTTCATCTTTAATTTTTGGCTTTGTCTGAAATCTTGTAACAGATGTTCATATGCTCTCAGAAAATAAAACAAATGCTCACAAATTGTTTCAACACTTTGGCCTTCTTTCTGGAAATGTCCAAAGGTTCAAACAGTTTGGATGGATATCTGTGCTGACTTGCAGGAAATACGAGTCAGCTTTTCTTATGTACCCAGCTTTATTGTTATAACTAGGACATTTGGGAAACATGAAGCTGAGCAAATCAGACACCATTAAATCTTTTCATTTTATTGATTTTGGCCCAGATATGAATTCTACTAGGGTAGACCACAGGGATACCCTCTAAATTGTCAAGCAGGAAGGAGCCCTGTAGGGGAACACCTGCAATGAGAACAAAATATTTTTTGTTTGGTTTTAAACAAATGTCTGCCTTCACTGGGAAACAGCAGAAAACTTCAGGAGAGATGAGGGACAGAGAAATTGAGCAGTTCACACCAAATTGGTTATGTTATGGTTGATATAGACATTAACTTCAACCTCAAACATTTATTAAAGGCCTGCTATAAAAGAGGCACCAGGCTAGACCCTGGGGATAAAAGAAAGAGAACAGGGATGATTTTTATCTTCAAGGAGTTTGCAATTTAATGTGGAAGAGGGGGATATATATGGGGAGGGGGAAGGGGATAAATATTTACATAAACTGATATAATTCAGATCAGAATGCAATAAAGCAAGTAACAAGGGGTGAATACATAGACATGAGAATAGTTCCAGCAGGGCTAAAACTCAGAATTAACTGAGGCTGGCAATGAATGCTAAGGACAATAGAAAGTTGGGTTTGTTTTGTTTTGTTCTGAAGCTATATTAGGAACCAAAAGAAAATCAAAGAGGGTATAGACCCACTATTTGGAATAGATCAGGAAAAAAAAAAAGATGACTGAGAGAAGGCACAGCTATTTTATTTTATTTCTTTTTGATAAACAGAATGGCCTTCAGAATGGAAACCTTCCCTCATGCTTACAATGTACTTCCTCCTCTACTTTTTAGAATCTGTATTTTCCTTCAAGTCTCACCTCAGCTACTGTCATGAAGTCTTTCCTTATACCCCTAATTGTTTCTCTCTCCCTCTTCTTCCTCCCAATTCAAATGTTCCTAGAGCACTTTGTAGGATCCATGCATGCCTTGCCCTTTTCAGAGCCTATCTTGTATCAAATATTGTTTCTCCGCAAAGAATTGTAAAGGAAAGAAATTCTTCATGTTTTTCTATGTAACCCTGATGCCTAGTACAGTGCATCACACATAGTGATGCATTTGTGATTAATTCAAACTGTAGGCTGGTAATCTTGATCTGATTCCTTGACAAAATTCTAAAACATGTTATTAAAAGGTTTGCTTATGAGCATTTAGAAAAGGAAGTGGTGATCACTAAGAACTTGCATGGCTACAGCAAGAATAGCTTATGACAGGCTAATCTCATTTCCTTTTTTGACAGGATTACTAGATAAGGGGAATATTGAAGACAAAGTATTTCTGGAGTTCTGCAAAGCATTGGACAATATTTCTCATGCTATCCTGTGGGGGGGCGTGGTTTAGGCAACTTTATTTTGAAAACTGTCTTTTTTAAATGTGAATTTAACAATTATCAACAAACACAAACATTTCAGTAGATAAAAATAACAAAAAAAATGACTCGTATAAGGAGCTGCAAATTTTCATGTACAGTCTTATTTTTAAAAGTACATAAAAAACAAAGTATATGTAAGTTCACAATTTCTTATATAAGCTTTCTTATTTATGTGTGTGTATAAAAAAAGATATAATTTGACAAGGTAGTAACAAAACTACTGTATTTGCTTATGTTCCCATCTGTATTTTTTTTGTTTTCTTCTGTATATTTAAAAATGTTTTATTGGTGGATTTTTAAAGATATCTATCAACTAATCAACCATCTTCATTGTACCTTATTTCCAAATAGAAGCTCCCCCTTGTGAAAGAGATATACAGACCAGTGAAACAAATCAGAGGATTGTGGACAAGACAGAAGGATGTGAACTAAAAGACAGTACAGTTAGGTAGATTTAGGATTGGTTGGCTGACTGGACCCAAAGAGTAGTTATTAATGAGTAGAAAATAGCACAGACAGGTCTCTAATATAGGTTCCCAAGGATGTGTACTTGGTTCTGCATTCAGTATTTTTTATCAGTGGCATTGGTGAAAACACACATGGGGTACTTAATACATTTGAAGATGACAGGAAGCTAGGAGGTATAGCTAACACATTAAATGATAGAGTTGAACTAAAATGATTCTGATTTGTTAGAGTAATGGGCTTAGTCTAATAAAATAAAATGTATTAGGGGTAATTATAAAGATCAACATTTGGAAAACATAAACACAGACACACAGGGAAAGCCACCCAGGTGATCAGATTCACCAGAGCTGAACTAGTCTACCATAACTTACCATATAAATGTCAATTAATTCTGTTGTTCTTGGTCCTTCCAGTAACATTAGCTTCATGGCCACAGTATAAGGACCAATTTAGGGAATACTAGGCCAGAGGCCTTGGGCTCTCTCTACTTAAAATATTTTATTAGAAACAATATTAAGTATTAGACAACTATAACTGAGTAGTAATATTAAGTATTGGACAACTGTAAGTGAGTAGTAACCATATTTAAATTAAATAATTTCAATGCATTGAATATCATAAAACTTTCAATTCCTCCTTCTAAGTTCCTATCAAAATTCTTTGTCCATTCATGTTCATTTCTATGATTATATACTCTATTTTTATGGTTCTGCTTTTTTTTGGCTTTGCATTGTTTCATTATAATCTTTCCAAATTTTTCTGTATTCCACATACTTCTCCATCTTAATCATTTTATAGTATTTTTTTACATTAAACACAATTTAACTAGCTATTGACCTGTTGTTGGAATTTTTGTCCTTTAAAGACTCCTTAGAGATAGTCTAAGAAAGGAAGAGTTGTTTGATGCCCTTGCAAGGCCTACTATCAGGAATATGATCTTCCTGCTTTAATAGTTCAACTACCCTGGTCTTGGACTATGGTAATAAACTATAGTAATGAACTATAATGGTTTGTTTATGGATTTGTTTTGTATCCTATAAGCAATGGGGAGCCCCTGAAATGTTTTGAACATGGAAGAGATTAATTCAGAACTAAACCTTTACAACAGGAAGATGACTTTGGCAGCAGTGTAAAGACAGATAGAAAAGATGAGAGAATGGAAGCAGAGAGCATAGTTAAGCTATTCAATGATCCAGGCAAGACATAATTAGGGCCTAAAAAGGAGTAATAGTGGTAAGAATAAAAAAGAGAATATGACTGAATAAAATATTTTGCAAATAGATTTGAAAGGACTTTTTAACTAATTGAATATGGAAAGTGAGGGAGAGTCAGAGTCAAAGGTAACTCTGAAGTCTTGAGCCTATATGATTTGAAGAAATATCTTGCTATAAATAGAAGGATAAAAATAAGTTAAGAAGAGGGGTAGATTTGGAGGGAAAGATATGTGCAGTTTTGGATATGTTCAGTTTAAGGTATTGATGGGTAATTGGGTGAAGTTCATTTATGATTAAAGAACAATGGGAATGATTGGGGGTATATAATATTGAGGTGGGAAGTTATTTGAAGACTGGTAATCACTAATGCCATGTAAGTGGCTAAGATCACCAGGGGGAACAGTATGAGAAAGAAGTGCCAAAGATAGGACTTGGGAAGAGGGATATAGGAAGATGACAGTGACTTAGTGAAAGACACAGAGAAAGGTGGTCAGATAGGTAGGAAAAATAGGAGAATGTTAGCAAGATAAATCTGGCAGAAGATAAGGAATGGTGGGAAAGGAGTAGAGATTAATGCAATCATCCAGAAGGGTGGTAATGGGGGTGATGACAGAGGTAATCTAGATGGCATAAATTTGACAAACATTGTGGATGCAGAATAAACTCAACAACTTGATTAGATATGGGTAGTGAATTTTAAAATCAAATGTTTAAATATATATATACTATTATCAACATTATTTTACATGTAACTGGGAAATAAGATATACAGGCACTGGGGCATAGAGATCCACCATGCCCTACTGGAAAGTCGGAGGGTGTATGGGAGGAGATATGGGAGGGAGCAGATTGGAGGAAGGGATATCCAGTGGGATCGCTATTTTTGGAGTGGTGGGTAGGAGAAAAACAGGGAGAAAATTTATAACTTAAAATCTTGTGGAAATGAATTATGTAAACTAGAAGTTAATAAAGCATTTGATTTTTAAAAAAAAGATATGGGTAGTGAGAAGAGGAAAAAAGTGAGAGAGAAGACCAAAATTTCAGATATGGGACACTGGGTAAAGGTTGGTATGTGAAGGAAATGATAGTCAGAAGAGAGAGCAGGTTTTGGGGGAGATATAATAAGCTCTCCTATGATGTTTTATCAATCCCTTATTGTGGTGGAGAGGTAATCCTGAATTCTTGAAGATTAATAGCACTGGAACACAAACTCTGATAGGTTCCAACAAGCTGGAAAGATTTCAACTATGAACACAGAAGTTGGTTTTCTATTTGTCATCCAAAGGCCAAGTTTGGAGAGACTCATCAACAGAAACACTGACCATCTG
>NW_027186296.1:38332437-38355816 GCF_028583685.1 Petaurus breviceps papuanus | reverse complement strand
ACCATCTGATAAAAATTTTTTTAGCCATGCAGTTCTGCCTACCAAAAAGCAAAGGCATTGTGATCTGTGTTAGTGGAGGAACTAAACATGACCATTAAATCATGGGTTGTTTAAAGTATTGACGTATATTAGTATGCGGCGTTTAGTCATCCAGTATATACATTTTATGGTGGCTGACCCCTTACTCTCTCCTTTTTATATTGTTGGAAACAATTTCAAGCCAGTCCTGGAGAAAATCAAGAGGAGCAGAGAGCTTATATGTTGGGTTCCCTTCTCTCTGTTTTGCCATCCTGGGCAGCTTCAGAGAAATAAATGGCAACTACCGACTAAGAGAGGTAGTTGTAGAGGAGTGGACTCCATATTTGATTTAGAATCGCATCCCACAGAAGTCTGTGTGGTGAGTTTTCAAGACCCTGTGGAATTTTTTAAAGTGTTGGGTACATCTCTTAGAGGATTAGAGGTGAGATCGAGCACTATGGGATTTAACCAAGAAGAAATGGAAAGAAAATGGCAGCTATGAATCAAATAGGGTTGTAATTAGAAATTATTTTACCGATTCCTTGGGGGGCGGAGCCAAGATGGCGGAGTAGAAGCACAACCCTCCCACGGCTCCGGCTTCCACCCTCCCCAATCCATGTAAAAAGGGGACTCTAAACAAACTTTGGAGCTGCAGAACCCACAAAATGACACAGAGAAGCTAACCTCCCGCTGAGAACAGCCCGGCTGGCCGGCCAGCGCAACGCTCTGGGAGCCAAGCCCAGCCCCACGCCGAAGCTTTAGCCCCAGGGCGGGCCTGACCAACCGCCAGCCAGAGGGACTCCAGATCAGCAGCAGCTGTGGCCGTTTCCAGATTTATCAATACATAGATGCGAAGGACAAGTTCTAATAAGGAATAATAGCGGGCGACGGCGCAGAGGCCTGCGCGGGAAGGTGCGGCTGCGGCAGCAAGCGCAGGCCGGGAAGGCGCAGTGGCCTGTGCAGGAAGCAAGCCTGGAAGGGGCCTGATCAACTCGGAGGGCAAGTCTTCCCACCAACCACAAGGTCCACTACCAGGCCTATCACCAAAGGGCTGGGACTGGAAAGAGCAAGGTAAGAAGCAAATACAGGGGCCCCTATACTGGACAGCAAACACTCCTGGGGCTACCACTTCATAGCCCAGAAATCTTTTTTTTTTTTTTTTAAAGAAAGCCCCTTTCAGGACCTCCAAAGACAAGGATGGCAGAGTGAACCCCACTTGCTCCAAACCCCCCCTCTGACCCTGAAAATATAGTAACTCTTGCCCCAGGGCAAAACCCTCTACAGTAAAGGCTTGGGATCCTAGAGGAAGGGCGTGGCTAGGACACTGCCTCAAAATGGGTAGAAAGCAGACTACAAAGACAAAGACTCTAGAGTCCTACTATCCTCAGAGGGAGGAACCAACCTCAGAGGGAGACACTGTGGACTCCACACCCACAGCTGAGACTTCAACAGGGAATGGATCCCAAGCACAGAAGGCTCTCCTAGATGAGATCAAAAGGAACTTTGAAAGCAAAATGAGAGAGATAGAAGACAAAATGATTAATTCTCTCAAAATGAAAATAGCAGAATTCGAAAAACATTATAATGAGGAAAACATCTCTCTAAAAAGAAAAGTGTATCATATGGAAAAGGAGCTTCAAAAATTAACCAAGGAAAATGATTTGCTAAAAACCAGAATTAAACAAATGGAAACAAATAACTCTATGAGGAACCAAGAATTAGCCAAGCAAAACGACAAAAATGAAAAATTAGAAAAAGAGGTAAAATACCTCAAAGAAAAAATAACTGACCTGGAAAACAGATCCAGGAGAGATAATCTGAGAATCATAGGCCTACCAGAAAATTATGATGAAAAAATGAGCCTGGACAACATTCTCCAAGAGCTCGTTAAGGAAAACTGCCCTGAGATACAAGAACCTGAGGGGAAAATAGAAATTGACAGAATCCACCGGACACCTGCTGTAAGAGATCCCAAACTGAAAAATCCTCGAAATGTTGTGGCTAAACTCCAGAACTACCAGATAAAAGAGAAAATACTTCAAGCGGCCAGAAAGAAACAATTCAAATATCGAGGGTCCACAGTGAGGATTGCACAGGATTTGTCAGCCTCCACACTGAAAGATCGGAGGCAGTGGAATACAATTTTCAGGAAGGCAAAACAGCTCAGATTACAACCAAGGATCACATACCCAGCGAGACTGAGCATATTCTTCCAGGCAAAGAGATGGTCATTCAACGATATAACAGAGTTCCAGACCTTCTTGATAAAAAAGCCAGAACTCAATGGAAAATTCAACCTCCAATTATGAGAAGCAACAGTGACTTAGAAAGGTAAACAAGGAGAACACACATCAATTTAGAGGGAAAGAGGGGAGGGAGAGGAGCTTCGCATGAGATCTGTTCCTGTCATTCTTGATGTGAAGAAAAAATAGCATACCTCATTAAGTATAACAATATCCTACAGGCAGTAGGAGGGGGAAAGGGTTACAAAAGGGGGGTGGGAGTGATTTGTAGGGAGGGAAGTAGTAAGGGGAAAAGGGGAGGAAAAGGGAGGGGGGCCGAAAAGGGAACACTGAGGGAGGCGGTGGTCAAAAGGAAAAATATTAAGGGGGGGAAGGGAGAAGGGAGGGAAAATACGAACATTAACAGGGGCAGGAATAGGATGAGGGGAAAGAAACAGATAACAATCATAACTGTAAATGTGAATTGAATGAACTCTCCTATAAAACAGAGACGGATAGCAGAATGGATTAGAAATCATAATCCTACAATATGCTGTTTAAAAGAAACACATTTGAAACAGAGGGATACACACAAGGTAAAGGTAAAAGGTTGGAGTAAAATATATCATGCCTCAGCTAAAGCAAAAAAAGCAGGGGTAGCAATCCTTATCTCAGATAAAGCAAATGCAAAAATTGACCTAATTAAAAGAGATAAGGAAGGAAACTATATCCTGTTAAAAGGCACCATCGAGAATGAAGCAATATCACTACTTAACATATATGCACCAAGTGGTGTAGCATCCAAATTCCTAGAGGTGAAGGTAAAGGAATTAGAGGAAGAAATAGATAGCAAAACTATACTAGTGGGAGACCTTAATCTCCCCCTATCTGAACTTGATAAATCCAACCTCAAAATAAACAAAAAAGAAGTTAAGGAGGTGAACAGGATTTTAGAGAGGATAGGTATGATAGATCTCTGGAGAAAGCTGAATGGGGATAAAAAGCAATATACTTTCTTCTCAGCAGTTCATGGCACATATTCAAAAATTGACCATGTTCTAGGGCATAAAAACCTCACAATTCTATGCGGTAAGGCAGAAATATTAAACGCATCATTCTCAGATCATGATGCAATAAAAATTATATGCAATAAAGGGCCAGGGAAAGACAGACTAAAAACTAACTGGAAATTAAACAATTTGATCCTAAAGAATGAGTGGGTCAAACAAGAAATTATAGAAACAATCAGTAATTTCATTCAAGAGAATGATAATAATGAGACAACATACCAAAATCTGTGGGATGCATTAAAGGCAGTTCTTAGGGGAAGTTTTATATCCCTGAGTGCATACGTGATTAAATTAGAGAAAAGGGAGCTCAACGAATTGGGCATGCAATTAAAAAACCTAGAAAAAGAACAAATTCAAAATCCCCGATTAAATACTAAACTAGAAATATTGAAGACTAAATGAAATCAAAATTAAGAAAACTATTGAACTAATAAATAAAACCAAGAGCTGGTTTTATGAAAAAACCAACAAAAATGATAGACCCTTAGTCAATATGATAAAAAAAAGAAAGAAGAAAACCAAATTATGAGTATCAAAAATGAAAAGGGTGAATCTACCTCCAATGAAGAGGAAATCAAAACAATAATTAGGAATTATTTTTCCCAATTGTATGCACATAAATTTGACAATCTTAGGGAAATGGATGAATATTTGGAAACATACAAATTGCCCAGATTAACTGAAGAGGAAGTAGATTACTTAAATAATCCCATCTCAGAAAAAGAAATTGAACAAGCCATCAGTCACCTCCCTAGGAAAAAATCTCCAGGGCCAGATGGATTCACTAGTGAATTCTATCAAACATTTAAAGAACAATTGATTCCAATACTTTACAAATTATTTGGGAAAATTAGTGAAGAAGGAGTCCTACCAAATTCTTTTTATGACACAAATATGGTACTGATACCTAAATCAGGAAGAGATAAAACAGAGAAAGAAAATTATAGACCAATCTCCCTCATGAATATAGATGCAAAAATTCTAAATAAAATACTAGCCAAAAGACTACA
Source organism: Petaurus breviceps papuanus (assembly GCF_028583685.1). Lineage (NCBI taxonomy): Eukaryota > Metazoa > Chordata > Mammalia > Diprotodontia > Petauridae > Petaurus > Petaurus breviceps. The sequence continues at coordinate 38,351,496 of NW_027186296.1, read as the reverse complement.
GCAACTTATCTCAAGAATAATACACTTTGATCAGGTAGGATTTATTCCAGGAATGCAAGGATGGTTTAATATTAGGAAAACCATCAGTATAATTGAGCATATCAACAATAAAACTAGCAGAAACCACATGAACATCTCAATAGATGCAGAAAAGGCTTTTGACAAAATACAACATCCATTCCTATTAAAAACATTAGAAAGTATAGGAATAAATGGAGCCTTCTTTAAAATAATAGGATAGCATCTATTTAAAGCCATCAGCAAGTATTATATGCAATGGGGAGAAGCTGGAAGCATTTCCCATAAGATCGGGGGTGAAACAAGGGTGTCCACTATCACCCCTCTTATTCAATCTGGTACTAGAAATGTTAGCAGTAGCAATTAGAGAAGAAAAAGAAATCAAAGGAATCACGTTAGGCAAAGAAGAGACCAAGCTATCACTCTTCGCAGATGATATGATGATATACTTAGAGAATCCTAGAGAATCAAGTAAAAAACTGCTTGAGACAATAAATAAATTTGGCAAAGTTGCAGGATATAAAATAAACCCACATAAATCCTCGGCATTCCTATATATTTCCAATGAAACTCAACAGCAAGAGATAGAAAGAGAAATCCCATTTAAAGTTACTGTAGACATTATAAAATATTTGGGAATCTACCTCCCAAAACAAACCCAGGACCTGTATGATCATAACTACAAAACACTTTTCACACAAATAAAGTCAGATCTAACTAATTGGAAAAATATCAATTGCTCATGGCTGGGTCGAGCTAATATAATAAAAATGACAATTTTACCTAAATTAAATTATATATTTAGTGCCATACCAATTAATTTACCAAAAAACTACTTTATAGAGTTAGAAAAAATAGTAACAAAATTCATCTGGAAGAATAAACGGTCCAGAATATCAAGGGAATTAATGAAAAAAAATGCTAGGGAAGGTGGACTAGCTTTACCAAATTTCAATCTGTACTATAAAGCAGCAGTCATCAAAACTACTCTATTCCTCTAGGAATAGAGGAGTGGATCAATGGAATAGATTAGGCACACGAGATTCAGAAGTCAACGACTACAGTAATGTATTGTTTGATAAACCCCCAGACCCTGGTTTTTGGGATAAGAACTCACTATTTGACAAAAACTGCTGGGAAAACTGGAATATAGTATGTCAGAAACTGGACATAGACCATTATCTAACACCATATACCAAAATCAAGTCTAAATGGGTTCATGATCTAGGTATAAAGGTTGATACTGTAAGCAGTCTGCTAAAACAAGGAATAGTTTACCTATCAGACTTGTGGAGAGGGAATGACTTTATGACGAAACAGGAATTAGAGAACATTATAAAATGTAAAATGGATAATTTTGACTACATGAAATTGAAAAGTTTCTGTACAAATAAAGCCAATGTAACCAAGATTAGGAGGGAGGTGGGAAATTGGGAAAGAATCTTTACAACCTATGTCTCTGACAAAGGACTCATCTCTAAAATATACAGAGAACTGAGTCAAATTTATAAGAATACAAGTCATTCCCCAATTGATAAATGGTCAAAGGATATAAACAGGCAGTTTTCAGAGAAAGAAATTAAAGCTATCTATAAGCACATGAAGAAATGCTCTAATTCACTATTGATTAGAGAAATGCAAATCAAAACAACTCTGAGGTACCACATCTCACCAGTTAGATTGGCTAAGATGACAAAACAGGAAAATGACAAATGCTGGAGAGGATGTGGGCAAACTGGAACACTAATGCATTGTTGGTGGAGTTGTGAACTGATCCAGCCTTTCTGGAAAGCAATCTGGAACTATGCCCAAAGGGCTATAAATACTTTCATACCCTTTGATCCAGTAATACCACTCCTAGGGTTATATCCCAAAGAGATCATAGAAATGGGAGAAAGACCCATATGTACAAAAATGTTTATAGCAGCTCTTTTTGTTGTGGCAAAGAATTGGAAATTAAGGGGGTGTCCATCAATTGGGGAATGGCTGAACAAGTTGTGGTATATGCATGTTATGGAATATTATTGCGCTATAAGAAATGGGGAGCAGGCGGTCTTCATATTTACCTGGAGAGGCTGAGTGAGAAGAGTAGAACCAGGAGGAATTTGTACACAATTACAGACACAATGTATGTGTGATGACCAACTTTGATAGACTGGACTCTTCTCAACAATGCAGGGATATAAGTCAATCCCAAAAGATGCATGATGGAGAGAAAAACGTGCATCCAGAGAAAGAACTAGAAAGAACTAAATTTATATCCAGGTGGAAGCAAAATACCTGATCTTTTTCATTCTCTTATTTGATTTTATGTCCTCTTTACCATTTTCCTTCCAGCTGGTATAATCCATCCTTATAACCTGACCATTGTATAATGTGAAAGTATTTACAGATCCTATACTTGATTATAAGATGCCATGGGGGGGAAGGGGAAGGAGGGGGACAAAATGTGAAATTCAAGGAATTGTGGAATTGAATCCTGTAAACTAAAAGGAAACAAACAAATTAATAAATTAAAAATTGAATTAAAAAAAAAGAAATTATTTTACCTTTGGCAAAAAAGGACATGCAGAGGGGGTGGCAAAGGCACAGTGGAGGGTATAGTCACATTAAGAGAGGGCACAGTTCAGTCCTTGCCATTACAGAGGTGGCAGAGAAGGTGAGGTAGAAAAGGTAGGTCTGGGAATTGGGTGCTATAGTGACAAAGCCCTAGGGGTAGCAGTTGTGTAATGCAGTGCTGTCAGGGAGGACAATAAAGCATGACAGGGTTACCTCTCATCAGGGCAATAAGTCAGAGGGTTATCAGCATCTGGGACAAAGCCCTATTCACCCTTTGCTAGTTATGACTCTTCTTCTGAGTTCCAGCATCTTTCTCAGATGTTTATGATATTGTGAGCATTGCTAAGGAACTCAGTGATCATCTGGTTTCTGTGCCAAGAGTCTAGGGCTCTTAAAAGTATTCGGGGAAGGAGTCCCACATGCTACACACACACACACACACACACACACACACACACACACACACGTATATGGAGGAGTCTCTCAGTTTCTGTACCCCACAAATACAAGAGCACCTTAACCAGGCATGCAGAAACAAAGTTGGATTGGAGCATTTCTATCATCCATGGACAAAATTAACCCTGGGGTGGAGGGGAATGCATATAGTTAACCCTTCCAGAACTTGATGATTAGTAGGTTTCTAAAAGTAAAGCTAGAAACAAGTCGACCACAAAACAGCTAATAAAGATGATATTATCTCATTATCTAAATATCCATAGATACTATCCTGAAATCTCTAGTGTCAGGATCATTTTCCTATCTCTAGTAATGGATATTCTTCCTCTCCATTCTATATTTAAAAGTCTGAGAGCTCTCCTACTTTATTGCAATTCTTTTTTTTTAATAACATCATTCATAAAACTATATCCTTATTGACTTCAGGGAGTCCAAATGTTACTTTTATAGAACCCAAAACTATGCACTAAATAAGGAAATGAAAGTTGTAAAGAAGAAAACAGTACAAGTTGAAATAAGGTTCTGGTCACCCTCCTCCTCCATTTAAATAAAATGGATGGTTTCAGATCAGGAAAGCAACAGAAATGTTTTTAATAGATGACAATAGTCAGGGAATTGAATCCAGTAAACATTTTTGTAATACTAAGTGGATGATAAGCAGCTCAGTGGATAGGGTTCTGGGCCTGGAGTCAGGAAAAAACTGAGCTCAAATCTGGCCTCAGACAGCTGTGTGACCCTGGGCAAGTCACTTAACCTCTGTTTGCCTTACTCCACTGAAAGTGGAAATGGCAAAACCCTCCAGTATCCTTGACAAGAAAACCCCATGAACAACACTGGAATACTATGGTCCATAGAGTCAGGAAGAATCAGACACTACTGAACAACAATAAAAATGTGGATAATGGGCAAGGAAAAAGGAAGCCATTTAATCCTTGATATTTGGACTACAGTAAATATGTGAAAAGAACTATGTAATAAAATGAATGAGGAGCTAATGGAGTTAGTAGAAGAAGCAAGTGATGAGTTCTTTTTGCATCATATACTCCAGACAGTATTCAAGTTAGCTGGTAGTTGCTAAAAGCATGAAACTGAGACCAAGGGTTCAAATTCTAGTCAAAAGAAGATGAGTGGCCAGAGAAGAAGCTCAATAAAAGTAGGACAGGCTTACTGTTCAGGAAGCCTGACAGGCTAAGTGCACTATTACAATGTTGTTGAAAAGGGAAATGGCTGGATGATTTATCAAAGTACAACTCAAAGACTTGCCAATAAACTTTATTATGACAAGCCTGTTAGTAAATCTTCCCACAGAAGAAATCTGCTTCATCTCCCAAATAAACTTTAACAAAATACCTCCATGGAAATATCAGCAGAAGCCTATCCAAATGCTATAACTCAGTAGTGATGTCAATGGCAGTGTTTATTCTGAATAATGTATCTGTGCTATTCATCTGACTCCATGTTAAGGTTGTTTTATATGGATGACACTTTCATCATTTGACTTCGTGGATTCTCTGACACATAAAACTTGATATTAGAACTGGACAGGATGTTAAAGATCAACTAGTTCTAAGGGATACTAACCTTTTCAAGTTCACAAAAATTTTACAGACCCTCCCCCCTGCCCCAACTTGCCCACATGACAGTGGCTGTTGATTGTGAAAATAGCTGGTGACAAAAAAAAATACTATGAATTAAGTTATGCTTTGAAATGAATTTTCAAATCACATTTAGAAATGTGATTAGAAAAATAATGACACATTTATACACCAGATGTTGGTTTGTTTGTTTTTTTATTTCATTGGGAAGGTATATTTCCTTATTTAGTGTGCTGATACACTGCATATCTTGTTGGAGCTAAGCATAGATCAAGAAGCAATCTGGCAGAGTTCATGAAGAGCTAGCCTTTAGAGTCAGAGACCTGGGTTCAAGTTCTACCTGACACTGGCTTCCTACCACCTGTGTGACACTGAGCAAATCATTTCTTCTCTCTCTCTCTCTGTCTCTCTCTCTGTCTCTCTCTCTGTCTCTCTCTCTGTCTCTCTCTCTGTGTCTCTCTCTCTCTGTGTGTCTCTCTCTCTGTCTCTCTCTCTCTCTCTCTGTCTCTCTCTCTGTCTCTCTCTGTCTCTCTCTCTCTGTCTCTGTCTCTCTCTCTCTGTCTCTCTCTCTCTGTCTCTGTCTCTCTCTCTCTCTCTCTCTGTTTCTCTCTCTCTGTCTCTCTCTCTCCTTAAAAACAATGTCAGCTACTCACATATGTGACCTGAGCATGGACTTCAAGACCTGGATGCCTCTTATGTTTGTGCTTCATAGTTTGAAATTTGGTGATTGAACAGTAATTCTGAAATGGAAGTTTACAGTCTTGGAGACAACTGTATGAGATCTACTGTGGTAGCTTCTCCCTGAATCTACTGCAATTTTACTTGAAGAAGATGACCAGTGACTGGAAGATGAGCCATACCCTGACTGACGTATCTTACCAGAAGATGCAGACCTTGAGGGTCAAATGGCTGCTGAACCAAGATGAAGGTGAAATGTCTGTTCAACAGTTCTACAAATGCTCTATGTTTTAATGTTTTAAGTATCAACTTCCCAGGAGAATATAATAGGAGTGGGGAGTTACTATGTAACATTTTATATCTTTGTTAATGGATGCTTATGAATCTTTTGTGTCTTAAACGTTTCTCTTGTGTTGGAGAAATAGCCATCCTATTCTTGGTCTATATTGCCCTTTGAGTGCCTTTCTATTCTCTTTTGAGGAGACACTGAACATGAACCAAACTGAACCTTTAAGTGATTTTCCTAAGGGTTTCAGGGTAGGGTTGTAAAGACCCAGTTAGTTCAAGGAAGAAAAAAACCCAACCTGATCCTTCTTTTTAGAGGATAATCTTTACTAGTGCTAAAACTCAGTCTAGCCCACTCCAGAGCTAGGAGTCTCTTCATGAGAGAGGGAGAGAGGAGCCTAACCTTGTCCGAGCCCAGCAGAATCTGTTATTCATTCATGCACCATAGTGTATAGACTTCCCTCCTTCTACTTTGTTTTTAGTTCTTTGCTATCTCAGAAAGCACTGCTATGAATATTTTGTTTGGTTTGGGTTTTTTGTTTTTTGTTTTGCTTTTTGGAGGGCAATTGGGGTTAAGTGACTTGCCCAAGGTCACACAGCTAGTTTTTGTGTTAAGTGTCTGAGGCCGAATTTGAACTCAGGTCTTCCTGACTCCAGGGTTGGTGCTCTATTCACTGTGCCACCTAGCTGCCCCTATGAATATTTTTATAGTGAGGAAACTGAGGCCATATAGATAAAGCCTTTATTAAGACTTACTGAGTGCTAAGCATTGCACTAAATGCCAGTAATACAAATACAAGTCAATAAGGCAGTCTCTGCCCTTAATGAGTTTACATTATAATGGGAGAAGACCACATATAAAGAAGAATTGTAAAGAGAAAGGAGAGAAGGGAGATGATGAGGAGACAGTAAGAAGTATCCTGGAGTCCTGGTTCTCAGCAAGATAAGGCAAAAGGCTTGCCTGTCAGAGCCTGAAGGAGCCAGCAGCAGCTTCTGGAGCATGGAAAAGATCAGAGTAAGGACCATGGCCTGGAGACAACAGCAAGTGACAAGCAAGAATAATTTACCCTAAGTTGCTAAGTACTATCCTAAGCAGGCATCTGCTCATCTCACCTGTAGGCTCAGCAGAACTGGGGGGGTTCCCTTTGAAGTGTTCATGACAAGAATGCCTTTTCTTGTTGGTATCTTCTTGTAGCCGGTGCTAGCCCTACCCACCACTTCTCAGCAACATTCATAATATCTGGGGTCAGTTTGGTAGCTGACCTATCAGCTGTCCGCAATCCTGAAGCACAGCTATCCATTGGTTCCTTTTTACTCAGGCTCTGCTTCACCTGCGACCCTCCAACCTCCAGGATTTTCTGTTTGGCATTCAAAAACCCTTCATAAACTAGCCCCCTTCTACTTTTCCAGTCTTCTTACACCTTACTCCCCTTTGATCCAGTGACACTGGCCTTCTAGCTCTTCGAGAACAAGATTCTCCATCCTTGGCTCTGGGCATTTTCTCTAGTAGTGTCCCAAGCCTGGAATGCTCATCATCCTCTGCTCTCGCTACTGACCTCCCTGGCTTCCTTTAAGTCCCAACTAAAATCCCAGCTTCTACAGCAAGCCTTCCTCCATCCCTTCTAAATTCCAGGGCTTTCCCCATTTTAATCATTTCCTATTTATCACGTGCATGGTTTGCTTTGCATATATTTGTTTGTCTCATTTCCCATTAGACTGTAAGCTCCTGGGGTGGCTAGGTGGCGCAGTGAGTAGAGCACCGGCCCTGGAGTCAGGAGGACCTGGGTTCGGATCCGGCCTCAGACACTTGATACATACACACACAAACTAGCCATGTGACCTTGGACAAGTCACTTAACTCCAATTGCCCTACCCTCCCCCCTCCAAAAAAAGCAAAAAAAAAAAAAAAAGATTGTAAGCTCCTTGAGGGCAGGAACTGTCTTTTGCCTCTTTTTGTATCTCTAGCACTTAGCACAGTGCTCAGCAAATGGTAGGTGCTTAATAAATGTTTATTGAATGAATGAATTTTCCAGGGGCAAAGGTCTAAGTGGTCTCTAATTACAACTTCCTATCGATTTCCAAATGCCATTGCCTTCAGATCAGTTCTCTCATTTAAGGCCACACAACTAGTTAATGGTGAAATCAGGACTAGGGTTCATGTCTACTTACTCCCAGATCATCATTCTTTCCATAATATGCTAACTCAAAGTAGAAAATAATATCTTTTTAAATAGCACAAACCTAGTCACACAATTCATTCAATAAACAGGCACTATGAAACTGATTATGAAGTTAAAATGTATTTTTAATTTGTTTGATTTGCAAGAATAAAACTTGTACTTAAGCTTATACAAGGAGTATCTCTCTGGCCTTGTTATTACAAAGGTAAATTTCCCCTTAAGGTTCTAGGGATGCTCCTGAGGGACAGGAGAGTTTTCTCTCTAATGCCATTGGGTCTAGCCCCATATCCCATGTGGCATTTACTCCCACACTGTTAACTATTTGTAACTAGAGCTCCAATTCCATTTAACCAGTTAACATCAATTAATTTTTATAAAAGGATACTTAACTTTAAAGATAAAGTAAGAGAAGAAGCACAAACATTCACCACAGCTGTCCCTCAACCCCCGTGACTTGGGGACATACATTCCCCTCTACCACCTCAGTCTTTGGGGAGATGATGCAGTTTCTACATAGCCTTGGTCTTTCCAAGTACATATCCAAATGCAACATTGACTTATCCTCAATTCAGCTGTCACTGTGATTGGAGACTTCCCTTCTTTCCTTAGTATAAATTGCCTAATCTGCATGGAATTGACCACCCTACAGGACTGCTCACTCTCCTGACCTTTCAAAATTCATAATCTCTTTTCACTTAAGCTAAAAGAACAAATTCTAAAGCAAAAGAGCTAAGGTCCACATTCATGAGACCAAATGTTAGCTTTCAGTAGGGAGAAGGTCAGAGGCTTCTCCTCTTAAAGCACCATTTTCCTGCATATTTTGTTTGATAAGAAGTCAACATGAAAGAAAGAAAACCAGAGGCCAACACCTGCTTGGCTAGAATTTTGGAACATACCACCATTCTATCAAAAAGGCTCTTCCTTACCATTTCGTGAGCAGACTGGAATCATTTGTAGAATGTCTATACATTCTCCAAGTTCCCTAAGAAATTTCCCATAACACTTCATCACAACTCTCCCAGAAGCAGGTTCACCAATCTCTTGGAGAATTGTATCAGCCAAATATGTTGATACACTCTGCATAGGCTCATAAGGATTGGGCTCATTGGCCAGTCCCCAACTATACTTAAAATCAGAAAACCATATGCTTAAGGAAAGTGTCTTTAGTTTTATATGGTAGTCATAAAGTAGTAAAAGGATTATGAAAGGACTAATTAACAGTCACTTCCTCTTGTATTGTAAATGTAGTCAAACTATCATACTTTTTAGCACTTCATGGGAAACTTAAAAAGATTATCTTTCTATAACAATTTAGACAATTTATTTCCAGTTTATGGTTTTTCTTCTCCTATTATTCATGAGTAAATCACATTTTTCTTGTTAAATTAAATCTCAGTTTCTTAGTTCATCAGCATCTGCTAGTGTGATCTTTGAAGAATCTTCTAATAACTTAAATATAATAAATAAGTATATGAACAAAAGCATTCTAAGTTTACTGCAAGTTTTCAGTGACTTTAAAAGAAAAAAATTTTAAACCCTTCTTAAACAAGATAATGGATCACTGGTTAGTTTTTTTTCTTTGGGTTTTTGTTGTTGTTGTTGTTTGCAAAATCATCTTTTCTGTATACAAAAGTGACTAAGCAAATGTTTTCTTAATTCCTTAGCATTAGGAGTACTGTACCCAGAGAAGCTAAAAGGAGAGAATCAAATGAAACATATTGATATTGCCCAATTAACTTGTAAGTCTCCCATGGATTGCTTAAGTATAACAGATATGGAACCATGGAAGGGGAGATTTATTTTCTCTTTTTTTTATTGAGAGGAGGGGAGATTTATTTTTAAAGGAATGGAAATAGGTTATTATTAGAAGGTTTCCATTCAGAATTTCTTTTTATTTTATTCTAGTACCTATTTTAAGATTTCTTTCCTTTTTAAAAATTTTTTCTATTAGTAAAAATCTTCCCACTTTCCCTCCCATGTGGCCCCAGTTGAAAACAAAAGAAAAACAAAATCCCTGATACAAACCATTTTACCAAGTAAAATAAATTTCAGCATTGTGCATATTTAAAGAATATATATGAATATTTAGGTGTGTACATACGTATGTATGTATCTATCATTCTTCAATCTGAGTCTTTAACCTTTCCATCAGCAGGTGGGTAGTATGTTTTATCAACTTGATCAGAGTTCCTAAGTATTCCAAAGTTGTCTTTAAAATATTGTTGTTACTGTATAAATTGTTTTATCGGTTCACTCTGTATCAATTCATATAAGTCTTCCTAGGTTTCTCTGGAACCATCCTTTTTATTGTTTCTTAACAGCACAATAATATTCCATTACATTTACATAATTTGTTTAGTTACTCTTCAATTGATGGGCATCCCTTCAGATTCCAATTGTTTGCCACTTAAAAAAAAAAAGCTAAAAAGATTTTGTATACCATAACTAGAGTTTGTTTCACTTAGGACTAATCTCTCCCATAATCTAACCTCCCTCTAATTCTCCTTTCTCTCTTCTCCTGTTTCCTTCCTGTTTCTCTGTTGAGTGAATGTATTTCTGCACCCAACTCTGTCTATATGTATTCTTTCCTTCTTTGATCAATTTAGATGTGAATGAGGTTCAAGTGTTAGCCACTCCCTCCACCCCCTCCTTCTTTGTATAGATCTCTATTTATGCACCCTGATTATAGGAGATAATTTTCCCTAGCCTCCCTTTCCCCCTAACATATTGCGCTTTTCCCTCCTTTCCAGTTTTCTTTTAAGATTTCTTGAAAGATGATATCTAGTTCCTTTTTTTGTCATGGATTTCAGGTAGTAAGTTGATTCTCAAGTTTTTCTTCCTCAATCTGTTTTCTAGGTCTTTTGTTTTTGCTACGAGATTCTTTATATTTCTTTTTATTGTTTTCTAGCTTTTTCTATTTTGTTTATATATTTCTTGTCTTATGTAGTCATTACCTTCTATTTAGTGATTCTAATTTTCAAGGAATTTGTTGCTTGGGTAAGGTTTTTTAATATCTAGTTCTAGCCTACTTTCTGCCTTCAGATTTTATGTTAGGGCCTTTATGTTAGGTTTTCTGCCCTTCTGGAGGAAATGTCTGGACTGGTCCTATTGCTACTTTCTTATCTCTTGATGCCTCATGAAGTCATTAACTTCTGTTTGGCCAATTCTAATTTTATTTTCTTTTCTTTCCCACTTAATGATATTCTATTTTTTCCAATTATGTGTAAAGATAGTTTTCAACATTCACTTTTATTAGATTTTGATTTCCAAATTTTTTACTCCCTCCTTCCCTCCATTCCCCCCTGCATAAGAGAGCGAGCAATCTGATATAGGCTATACATGTATAATCATATTAAACATATTTCCACATTAGTCATGTTATGAAAGAAAAATCAGAACAAAAGGGGAAAATCCAATTCTAATTTTCAAGGAGTTATTTTCTTTAGTAAGATTTTATGCTTCTTTTGTTCTCTTTTTCATATTTTTCTTCCAAAGTTCTTATTTAGTCTTAGAAATTTTTTTTTGAGCTCCTTCCTTAACATTTCTTTAACTCTTATAGGATTTCTTATTGGGATTATATTCAATCTGCATTTTTCTCTGAGCCTGTACTTGTAGATTTTTTTCAAGTCATTGTTTTCTCCTATATTTGTGCCTTGAGCTTCCCTCTCACCATGATAGCTCTTTATGATTGGGTTCTTCTTTTTCTTTTGTCTGCTCATTCTTCTGACCTACTTTTTGTCTTTGGACTTAATGTTACCATTGGGCTCTATTCATTTTGGGGGATGGGAGGTGATTCTGGCCTAAGTGTTTATCTATTTTTGTCTTTCTGTTGCTTTCAAAGCTCAATCTGGGAGCCTACAAGTTTTCATTGCTTCCAAAGTGGTATGATCAGGGAGAAATCTGTTCATTTTCATCTTGGTCTAAGCTCTGCAAACTGGGTCTCTTGGCTTGTGTAAAGTTGAGTTTTAGTAGATTGATACTGGACTTATCACTGTTAGTCTGCTGAGGGGTTCTGCAAGTTCAGAGTGACTAACCTGCTACTACATGCTTCTAAACTTTCTCCTAGATCATTACACAGGCTAGGACCCCCAACATCTCTTTATCTCAGAATGCAGTTACCTGGAACAGTTTCCTTCCTCAGTCTGCCCTGACTCTGTGACCTAGAATTAAGTAGTGGGTGATAATGCTGCCATTTGGAATCTGTTGTTCCTTCCTTACACAAGATCCCTATATAAATCTAGGGCTTTGTCTTCCCTTGGGAACAGTTCCTGGGCACTGGAATGCTCCTTGCAGTGTGCTCCTGACCAGATGCAACTCCTGTCTCCATATACTTCTCTAATTCCCTATTCTCACCTGGGCTGGTCAACTGACTCACTGTGACTTTTTTCCTTGGATTTCCCAATCAGGAAATCTGATGATTGATCTGATGCATTTTCTAAATCTGTTTGAAGGAGCTTTGAGGGGAAGCTTGCGGTACTAATTCTTTTTTTTTTTTAAAGCAATTGGGATTAAGTAACTTGCTCAAGGTTACACGGCCAGGTGTTTCTGGGTGGGTGCTAAGTGTCTGAGCACGGATTCGATCTCCAGGTCATCCCAACACTGGGGCCAGTGCTCTTACTTGCTGTGCTACCTGGCCGCCCCATGGTACTAATTCTTGCTACTCCATCTTGTTTCTCAGATTGCTTTTCAAACAATTATGTGTCAAGTCAACAAACATTTATAAACCACTTAGTTATTACATGCCAGATATTATGCTAAGTACTAGGGATACAGAAAAAAGTAAAAGCAGACACAAAACAGCTCTTCCCCCACAAGGAGCTCACAATCGAATGGAACAGATAACACGTAAAGAACTATGTAAAACAAAACATATACATAGGATAACACAGAAGGAATCTCAGAGTGAAGGCACTAGGGTTAAGGGAGACTAGGAAAGTTTCTTATGGAAGGCAAGATTTTATCTGAGACTTGAAGAACAAGGGAAGCCAGAATGAAGAGGTGAGGAGAGAGAGCATTGTAGTCCGGGAGGACAGCCAGTGACAATGCCAGAGATCAGGAGATAGAGTATCTTGTGTAAGGTACAGTAGGGGGACCATTGTCACTTGGTCATAGAGTATGTGGAGGGAAGTAAAATACAAGAAGACTAGAAAGATGGGAATGGGCCAAGTTATGAAGGGCTTTAAAAGCCAAACAGAGGATTTTACATCTGATCCTGGAGGTGATGGACAGCTACTGAAATTGTTTGAATAGGGGGCTGACATGGTTAGACTTGAGCTTTGGGAAGATCACTTTGATAGCTGAGGGGAGGGTGGATTGGAGTAGGGATAAACTTGAAGCAGGGATACCCACCAGAAGTCCTTGCAATGATCCAGGCATGAGGTGATAAAGACCAACACAAGAGTGGAGACAGTTCGGAGGAGAAATGGGGATATATATATATATATATATAAGAAGTTATAAAGATAGAATCAACAGTGGCTTGACAACATATTAGGCATAGGTTAGGGGATGAGAAAGAGTGAGGTCAAGGATGATACCCAGGTGGCGATTCTTGGTGTTTGGAAGGATAATGGTGACCTCGACAAATTAGGAAGAGAAGAAGGCTTGGGAAGTCTAACATAGAGCCTTCACTAACAACCTGGAAATAACAGATATTTAAGGTATGAAAAAGGCAATGTGGCATAGAGGATAGAGAGCTGGCATGAAAGCCAAGAAAGCCTGGATTTAAGTCCTACCTCTGACAAATATTTGCTGTGTGACCCTGGGTAAGTCACTTAACCTATCAATGCTCTAGGCAACTCTTTAAGATTATAAGTTACTGGGCAGCTAGGTGGTGTGGTAGATAGAACATCAGCCCTGGAGTTAGGAGGACCTGAGTTTAAATCTGCTCTCAGACACTTAACTAGCTATGTGACCTTGGGCAAGTCACCTTGCCCTGATTAAAAAAAAATGATTTTAAGTTGGAGAGAAAGTAAAGACTTGTATTGGTAGAGAGAAATTTCTCACCTAGGAGTGTCGTCTGTCAATTAAATTGCAGGTCCAGTACTTTTCCCTATTTAAGGTATAGCACATAGAGAAAATGACAAATGGAATGTTGGATGCCCCAAATAAGGTGTGGTAGGACAACCGGGCCTGACTCAGGCTGGTTAGGTGGTTCAGATTTGAGACTGGAGCAAAATTAGATATTTTTAGAACATTTAGCAGTTAGTAAAAGGAGGTATACTTAACTATAGAAAGGAAAAGCAATTTATCAAAAATACCTTATTGACACAGTTGGGCACAACTTCCCTGTCATGTTAGCTGTTCTGGCACACTACTCTAAAGAATTTTAAGTCCTAGAGGAATTTCTGACTCCATGTATTCGCTTTTGTGTTTAGGCGACTAGAAAATACTGTTGATGTATTGAGTCTTGGCGACCAGGGCTATTAAGTCTAGAGGACAGTTTCCACACCTTTTGTGGAATAACTAGCCTATAATGCTGTGGGTTAAGGTCTTAGGAAAAGCTAAGATCTAAAGATATTGTTACTTCCTCTGAAGGCTACTTCAGATTAAGAATATCCTATGAATCCATGACCACAACTACCAAAACAGAGATTCTTGACCTGGAATCATTAGATGCTCAATAGGTCCATGAATAGATTTCAGAGAACCCATTAACTTGGATGGGAAAAAATTATATCTTTATTCCAATATAATTGATTTTCTTTGTAATTCTGTGATTTTTAGGCATTCAAAAACATCATTCCAAGAAGGAATCTGTGTGCTTCCTCAAAATAGCAAAGGATATATGACACTAAAAAGGTTAAGAACCCCTGCATCACAACCACAGTTCACTAAAACCCTAGTAACGTGTTTGTTTTTAGTAGTCAGCCAGGGGGGCACAATTAGTTCCAAGCAAAGTCATGTAATGAGATGCCACAACAAGAAATCCAGCAGTAAAAATTTCCCTCAATAAATCTGGAGCATACTGTCCCCAAAACACACATACCCCTTGAGAAAGAAGGGTTGCCATATTTAAGTAACATACATGGAGAAGCACAAATGTAGGGGAGACATGTGGATGGTTTACTTACCTCCAGTGCTACAGGGATGCTGACATCTTCTGGTAATGTCATCATGCTGCTCCCACTGGACCTACTCCCCACTTATCTGCCCCAGACACATACTCTGCTGGATGTTGCCCCCACTTGATATGTGGTCTCCATCAGATGCTGCTGTACTGGATGCTGTTCTACTGGGTACAAAGTCTCTACCTATCACTGACAGACAAGGCTCCACTAGGCATGTAGCTATGGACCTCTTCCAACTTCTGACTTCAGCAGGAGTCCTTATCTATAGTGCTGTGCTTTCCTTATAAGAAGACTGGGTTCTATCATGTTTTTTTTTTTGTTGTTGTTGTTCAAAGCCAGAGGTTTTTTATTGATCTTTTATGAAAGGAGCTTCTTTGGCCATAGATCAGCAAAAGCCTTCCTTAGATGGGAAAAACCCCCCAAAACCTTTTGGAAATAGAGTGACCTATCTTATTCTTTTCATCCTTATTTACTGATCTCTCATCTCTAATAAATTCTTCTCTCTAAGTACCTAACTCATTAGCACCAAGAGTAGAAACAGGTTCAAGTCTGTCTTACTGAATTGAACCCCTTAGTCTCTGGGTTTGTGTAGCCATATACAATCTCACTCTAGTTCACTATCTACTTCCTGATTTTAATCTCTGAAGCTAGACCAAAGTGATGTCCTGACCTTTTCAGGTCAGGTCTCAGGTATTTATGAGGTCAAAACTATTTTCATAATAATACTAAGACATTATTTGTATGTTGAAATACTCCTCCCCTTTCCAAATACATATCTCTTTGAGGCAGGATTTTCTTCATGGGCATCAACCAAAAAAAAAAAACATATTGCAACAGATTGACTGCAGAAGCAGACATGAAAATATAGCTCTCTTCTATTTAAGTCAGACCTAAAAGAAATTTACAAAAATATTTAAAACAATGTCACTCTTCGTATTCCATTTTTTTATATTGGAATACATAGCTATTTTTTTCCATAAAATGTTATATATTTGTGCTAAAGTATAATTGATTTATTGTTATTTTTAAATAAAAAGATATTTTAAAAAATTATCAGTTTTAATCTCTAATATGGTAATATTGGTAGATATAACCCAAATAAACAAAAGATCTTTGGCATCTTCAATAATCATTTTTTTTTGCAAGGGGGAAGGCAGGGCAATTGGGGTTAAGTGACTTGCCCAAGGTCACACGGCTAGTAAGTGTTAAGTATCTGAGGTCACATTTGAACTCGGGTCCTCCTGATTCCAGGGCTGGTGCTCTATTCACTGCACCACCTAGCCACCCCCAAATCTACAATAATTCTTAAGAACTAAAGAGATCCTGAGACCGAAATGTTTGACAACCACCGGGTTAGACTATATTGGCCATCAACCTCATAAGGGATATTCACTTAACAACTGCCAAAACCCTCTTGCTTTCTAGTTCCTCCAGTTTTTAAATTCTTAAATCTTTCCTTCGACTGAACAGGAGAAGGGTGCATAGATAGAAAAAACTAAATAAAGGAAGAAAGGTCATTGTCTCTGAGATTTTCCTTGTCCCGTTCTTGGACTTTCATAAGTAGATATGACTAGTCAAGGTCTAAACGGGTTTTGAGTTTATAAATAGAAAGGATTTGGGGTCCCAAAATGTCTTGTGCATAAAAGATACGGACTGGACATGTGATTTGATTGCTATTGTTAGTCTTTCAGCCAATAAACATTCAGTAAATGCTTCTGTATGCAGAAACAGGCACTGTGTGTTAAGCAGTGGGGATACAAAAAAAGGCAAACAAGGAGCTCACAGTTTAATGGGGACAAGCAGAAAACAACTAGATGTGTACACGATGAAACGAAGATAATCAGTAGAAGGGAGGCACTAGCATTGAGGGGACTGAGAAAGGCTTCTCAAGGAATATAGGATTTTAGCTGGAACTTCAAGGAAACCAGGAGGCAGAGATGAGGAGGGAGAGCATTCCAGATCAGCACCTTCTCTGTGACTTGGTGTTAGAGACTTGTCTAAAGCACTCCCTAGAGTCAAGAAACTCTCCCACAAGATGTCAGAAGCCCAACTTGACTGGCTTCTGGGCTAGCTCTTTATCCACTGTGCACCCATGGTGTTAAACATGGGACAGCTGCAGCAACACTCCCAAATGTGGTCAGCACCCCAGTTACAATATAATTGGGAAAATTTTGAAAAAAAAAATAAAAACAATAGAACATAGATAATGCTTACATGTGACTTTCTAACACAATATGTTGCTAGCAGGAATTGGTATACGTTATCTCTGTTATAAAAGCAAATCATATGAAGATATTTTTCTTTATATTTAGGATTCCAAATAACAATAATCTTAACTAGTATTTAAATATTGCTTTAAGTTTTACAAAGTTAATGAACATATTAACAAGAGGAATTATATTTCTGGGACCTGAATCTTAATGGAACCATTTAGGGGTTGCCAAGGCAACCAAGAAGCTTGAAGACAAGCACATTTTGGGGTAGAGTCTATAGAAATAATTCTGTGTGAACATTTCAGAAGAGAAGAATTGAAGATAATACTCAGCTAAGTCTCCTCAGAATTAAGAAAATAGAATCAGCTGGGCCTGCAGGCAATTTATAAACAAACAAACAAAATTGTCTAGAGACATATCTCCCTTCTCATCCCAACCTCTTGCTTACCCCAGCTTCTTTTAAGTCCCAGGCAAAATCCCACCTTCTGCAAAATGCTTTTACCAATCCCTCTTAATTCTAGTACCTTCTATCTGCCAATTATCTCCAATTTATCCTATACATATCTTGTTTGTACATAGTTGTTTGCCTGTTGTCTCTCCCGTTAGATTAGAGGACCCTTGAAAGGAGGGACTGTCTTTGGTCTTTCTTTGTATCTCCATGTTTAGGAGAGAGGTAGCTACAGAGTACATCCTTATCTTATAGACTGACTTATCTAATAACTGAGGTGACCAGAAAAATATTCCTTGACTGAAATGTATTGTTCTCACGAAAACAGTTTTTAATAGTGAGAATATGCTCAAGGGAAACAGGGTTTTCCGGGTGTGAAGTTGGACATACAGAAAGTGAAATACTTTACAACTCGTCCCTTAATGATCTTCCCAGGGTCATTTATTCACTACTTTTTTTCCCCTGTATTCCACAGTTCAGCCTGATCGGCCTTTTTACCATTGCTCAAATGTGGCACTCTGTCTCCTCTCTTCACGCTTTATACTGGCTATACCCCCAGACTGGACTGCCCTTCTTCCTGTATCCTCCTCACATGAATTCCTCACTTTCTTCAAGACTCAGCTGAAGCACCCAGTGCTAGCAACCTAACTACCTAAGCTACCTCATAGTTATTTTGCATTTATTCTGCATATGCTTATATAAATATGTTGCTTGCCTTGATAGGAGAGCTTCTTGAGAGAAGAGACTATTTCATCGTTGTCTTGAGTCTAGCATAATGTCTAACACATACTTACTAAATGCTTGTTTATGGATCAATTGACACACAAGTTCTTTCCAGATCTGAGAAAGGAGTGCTCAGTCTATAGAATTCCAAGTAGACTGAGATGACAAAGGATAAGTGTGAGTGGTGTATTGAAAGACAAATGAGGTAATATAGAGTAGGGTACAGTTGGAACATTCCAGAAATAAGTAATATATTAACAGGAAAATTGGTTACAGTACAATGGGCAGGTGCTTTCTATTGTTCTTTCTAAAGGCAACAAAGTTTTCTGTATGACCTCAGGGTCATAATGTCTAGTCTACTCATAGCCTTTTGAAATTATGTTAAGCTTTAGGCGTAATTCAGAAGACAGATTGATAATCCTGTTTTCCATATAGGATTTGCTTATCTAGTCTGTTTTACTGATCTACTTTACTATTTTTAGATCAGCATGAAATAGTTTCAATGATTACTATCGTGTGAAGTATTTTTGGATTTAGTAATATTAGGCCTCCTTCATTCCTACTTTTTCATTATTTCCCTTGAAATTTTCAATTTTGTGTTCTTCCCAGTGTAGTATTATTTTCTTTAATTTTATAATGTAACTTCCTTGGTATTTTGAAATCATTAAATGTAGATTAACTTTGGTTAAAATTTTTTATTATATTAGCACAGCCCAATGATGAACATTGGCTACTTTTCCAGAGTTCAGTCTTCCCTTATTTCTCTAGAGTGTGTTGCAGTTATATGTATATATATATATATATATATATATATATATATATATATATATATAT
>NW_027186296.1:38136044-38332427 GCF_028583685.1 Petaurus breviceps papuanus | reverse complement strand
ATATATATATATATATATATATATATATATATATATATATATATATACATACATTATCTATTAGTACAGATACTAATAGTACCTAATAGTATATGTATTAATTGTTCTTCAAACATTTGATGGAATCAATTTATAAATTCAGATGTTTTGTCTTAATCAAGATTCTTTCCCTCCCCTCCCCTCCATTAATAGTTTACTCAATTTATTTTGGGCTGTCTCAGATCTCTATGTCTTGGTGTGGGTGTTTTTTTTTTATATACTTTTGAGGAAAATTATACATTAACTTAAAGTTCTCAGTTTTATTGGTATATAGTAATAATAGATAGTATAATTGTATATTGTAGTTTCTGGTTATTTCTCTTTATTCCCTCTCTATTTGGTGTGAATTTAGCTTTATTTGCTTATTTTAAAATATACTTTCTATCTTTCTTTTGTATCAGCTTAACTAGTAGTTTACCAATTTTATTGGTCTTAAAAGCAGATCTTCCAGGGCAGCTAGGTGGTGCAGTGAATAGAGCACCAGCCCTGAAGTCAGGAGAACCTGAGTTCAAATCTGGCCTCAGACATTTGACACTTAACTAGCTATGTGACCTTGGGCAAGTCACTTAACCGCAAATACTTTGCCTTCCCCCCTCCAAAAAACCAGTAGATCTTTGTTTTATCAGTTAAATAGTTCTTTATTTTAAATTTTATCAATTTCTCTTCTGATTTTAAAAAATTATTTTTTGTTCTTGTTTTAGATTCCTAATTTATTTATTTTCTAGTTTTTAAAATTGCATGCTAAATGCGTGAATCCTTTCTTTTTCTATTTTGGCAATGTATATTTAGAGATATAAATTTCTTTCTGTGAACTGCTTTATCTACATTCCATAAAGTCTAGGATATTATCTCACTAGTATAATTATTTTTAAAATAATTATTTGTTGTTTATATTTATGCTTTTGTCTACTATTCATTTGGGTCAGGATTCTTAGCCTTTTTTGTGGCAAGGACCTTGTTGGCAATCTGGTAAAGACTTTGGACCCCTTCTCAGAATGATGTTTTTAAATGTATAAAATAAAAAAAATATATGCATATTTGTAGATATATTTATGTATACACACATATACTTACAAAGGAAATCAAAAGTTAGTGAAAATGAAGATGTATTTTTTTCCTATTTAATTTCATGGACTCCCTGAAATCTAACACTAAGTTAAGAACTTATGATCAAGGGTGTCGTTACTTAGGCTTCATGTGTATCTGTATCTTTTGCTCATGTTTCCTTGACTGATAACTATTTTTATGTTATAGTCTATAATGGATTATTTAACAGCTCTGCTTTTTTACATGTGTTTATTATATATTTCTGTCCTATCCCATGATCAGTCTTTGTAAAAGTGCCATTTGATGCTGTGAAATACACTTATTTTAATATTCCATTGAGAAACCACGAAGGTATTTAAATATATTTTTACACCAATATGTTCACTCCTACATTTTTGTCTTTCTCTGAGATTTATTCAGCTCTGAAAGATTATTAAATTCTCTTATAATTATAACTGTATTCTATAATTTAGTGATTTTTTTTCCATTAAGAACTTAGATGCTATGCCACTTTGGTGAATACATGTTTAATAATGATATTGTTCATTGTAATTTTGTTCCAGCCCTCATTTTGCTTCTGTATTATTATGATTTAAATTTGTTTCTTGTATGCAGCAAAAACATTGGGTTTTGTTTTCTCATACATTCTGACATTCTCTTTCAATATATTGAGGAATTCAATCTGTTCACATACGCGATTATAATAACTAATTTTTGTTTTCCTCCATTAAATTCCATTTCTTTTTTTAAATCGCAGCTTGATTTCAGTAGTTTGTTTTGCTTATATGAAACTGATCCTGTATTATCCACCCCCCCTTATCTTGCCTACATTCAGATTCCTCAAGTTAATTTTGTTATTCTCTCTACTTTGCTTTTTTTTCCCTTCCCTTCTTCAGACCAGAGTACAAAAAATTTCTTTTCTGCTCCTCCCATTCACTTTCTTAATCTGAATAATATTTGTAGTGCCCCTTTCCAAGAAATTTAAATTAAATTATATTTCCCTATTCATTTCCTCTTCAAGGATGCTGTAGAAGTGGTGTCAAATTCAAATTTGGCATAAAAAAATAGGGAACATTAATCTGTACATAAGGATTCCTGTGGGTCACATATTGACTTAGTTTTAAAATGTAATACCATCTATGTTTCATTGCATTTTTATTTATTTTGTTAACTATTTCTCAATTACATTTTAATCTGATTCAGCTGCATGCAGGAGTGTTGTGGACTACATGTGGCCCAGGGCTGTATATTTGATGCTTCTGCTCTAGAATTTCATTTCCCATTCATGGGCTTTGAACTTATATCCTGTTTCTTTATTCTCTCTATGACCCTAGTTTAAGGGGGGGCTTCTGAAGAACCAAAGCTTTGCTTATTCTTCTGCTCTGTCCAACTATTAATATAATTGCAGATTATTTCCCAAGCTAATTCTTTTCCCTAATTATTTTTAGAATGATTTAATGAGGAGCCTTATTCCTAGAAATACTAATTCATCAAGGATACAGTGTAATATTGTTGAAGGAGTTCCAGGTCCAGAGTCAGTAGGCCCAGTCTAGCTCCAAGCACTTTGACTAATCACACACCCATTCACAGGCCAATTCCTCACTCTGCTATACTTATGTTACTCTATCTTTCTGCCTTCATTGATGCACACCCTCAAGCATTCAGACTCTGCCTCTTTTGGAACTGGAAAATTATGCCAAGAAACATGGCCCCTGATAATAGAAGGCTCATAGGAGATCTTCTGAAGTGCCCAGGCCACCAGAATGGAGCTCATTGTAAAGTCACTGTCATATAGTTCCACCTCCACAGATAGGCACTACAATATCACTATAACATTCCCTCTCACAGACTATAGCTGATTTATGCTCTTCCTTCCAGCTTTGTCTCTTTCTCCCATACTCTTTCCCTGATCTGTCAAAGTCTCCAAGGCAGGAAAACAAAACAATCAGATACCACCCCACTTCCATCCTCTTGAGCCCAGACAAGAATGTATCACTACATCTACCCCCCCACACCTAACTTTACCTTCTCCTTACCCCAAAGAATTTCCTCTATGCTTTTTTCTCTCCTCTAAAATGTTGGTTCGCTAATAAGTGAATGAGAGATCTAAGTTATGAACTATTAATTCATTCCTACCTTTTTTTCCCTTTCTCCTAATTCTTTTGATGCCCTTTGAAGTTTGCCAATTGATAGCTTTTCTTTGTTATCTCAATGGCTTTTAAAGAATGTAAGTTTAAAAAAAGTCTTGTCTTTCCCTAGGAGCATGAAAACACTAATTTCATTGTTTATCTTTTCTTGCCAGCTGTACATATTTGTCTTTCTTGTGTCTCTTTTGCTTGTTGAGTTTGCAAATACCCTGCTCATCTCTTGTTTTTTTTGAAAGAACAACTCAAATTTCTCTTTTAGAATTTCTGGGCTTTACCTAAACTCTCACTTGATTTTCTCATTGAACTTTCTTCTTTTCTATTCCAGAATGCATTTAGTGCTGGCATTGAATGAGTAGGACTCTCATGGAAGACTGATTGGTTTTGTCTTTTTTTTTTTGTCTAATTCACTAAAACTAAAAATTTCTAATAATCTCTTGCTGAGAACTGAGGTATCTGGCTGAATCACTACTAAAGAGAGATTTTGAAAAACAAGAAAAAAACACATGAACTTGGGGTATAGGGCCTAGAATGCAAAGTGCTTGGTGTAGCAAGGATTTACTACTGGGTGATGTGATTGTTATTCTTTATGTAGTGTTTACTTTGTAAGATATTTCCTTCCTTCTCTCCTTCTTGTTAT
Source organism: Petaurus breviceps papuanus (assembly GCF_028583685.1). Taxonomy (NCBI): domain Eukaryota; kingdom Metazoa; phylum Chordata; class Mammalia; order Diprotodontia; family Petauridae; genus Petaurus; species Petaurus breviceps. Next base: position 38,328,557 of record NW_027186296.1, on the reverse strand, counting down.
TTTTCCTACCTTATTTGGGGCATTTCTTGCTCTTTTGAGGTACTGAGGGGGAGGTCTGAAATTAGATACAGCCTCTCATTCTATCATCTTACCAGAAGTCTCTAGTTTGAAATTGCTAAGAACATTATCTCTGAAAGTAGCCTCACTGCAAACACCACTTGGTCTTTTCCTTTTGATTTAGCTAAATCCAGCTTGGAGAGCAACAAATTCTCCAACTGAGAAGACAATACATATGTTTAAAGAACTGCCAAGACAACTGAGAGTTTCTTTAGTGACTGAAAATAAGAAGAGCAGCAAAGGATGAAAATTTGGGCTTGTAATAAACACAATAGAAGGAAGGCCTAGAAGAAGGTAACTTAGGAGAGGGCAAATATGTCTAAGGCAGTTGAAAACCATCTTTTCCTCTTGATGGAGGTGGTGTGTAGTTCTTCCCACTCAACAAAAATTTAAGTATCTTCTTTGTGGGAAAAAAACAACATTAGGTTAGGTTCAACAAAGGGGAAAAAAAAGATTGTCAATTATTTAATTTCTCATATACATATACATATAAATATATACTATCTATTCTCTACATATTATGATATTGATACAAATCATTACAATCCAAGGTAGAATGTGAAAATCCAATTAAAGAAATACAAAGTGGTACAAAGATCAGACAACAACAGAGATTCTCTCTGACTTGGGGTGGGGGTGGGGGTCATTTTCAGGCTTCATGTGGGAGATAGTATTTGAGCTGTTTTTTTGGAAGAAAGGTAGGAACTGAATTTCATCTCCTATTCATTCATGGACTTTGGATTTATAATCTGTTTCTTTATTCTCTCTATGACCCTAGTTGAAGGTGGAGCTTCTGGAAAACCAAAGCTTTGCTCATTCTCCCACTCAGTTCAACAAACTTCCCCTAATTTTTTAAATGTTCTTATAAGGAGCTTTATTCCTAGAAATACTAATACATGAAGAATACAGTATGATATTGTTGAAAGATTTGCATTTTATGGCAGGTATTCCATTACATTCATATATTATAATTTGCTTAGTCATTCCGCAATTGATAGGCATCCCCTTGATTTACAATTCTCTGATACTGATAAAAAGCTAACATAAATATATTTATATAATTGGTTCTTTTTTCTTTCTTTTTTTTTTGATCTCTAGTAGAGATCAAAGACCCAGTAGTGGTATGTTGGGTCAAAGGATATCAACAGTTTTGCAACTTTGGGGGAATGGTTCCAAATTGCTTTCCAGAATGGGTTGTACCAATTCAAAGCTCCAACAACAGTGCATTAATGTGACTTTTCCTATAGCCCATCCAGGATTTGCCATTCAGGACATTTTTTTTACTATAGTTGTTGATAACTTGCTTTCTTTTTTTGAAAACTGCTTTTTATATCTTTTGATCATTTATCAGTTGGAGAATGACTTTTGTTCTTTATGTATTTTTGTCACTTCCCTTTATAACTTTTATCAGAGAAATTTATTAAGATTCCCCCCAATTACCTGCTTTCCTTATAATTCTAACTACATTGTTTTGTGTGTGCAAAAACTTTTAAATTTTATGTACTAAAAATTGTCCATTTTAGCACCTGAGAACTTCTCTATCCCTTATTTAGTCTTGCCAAACTCTTTTCCTATCTGTAATTTATGCCTTGTTCCTCTTCTTTGTTTATAATATCACCATTTATGTCTAAGTAATCGTAAATCCAAGCACAAACAGCTTTCCAGAGGATTGCTGCTGTGAACAGCTTTTCAAAGTTCTGATTACACAGTATAGTGATTGAGTAACAAATCAGAGCAAAATATTCACAGAAAATCAAAATATAGCATTCACCATACCACAACTCAACAACTTAACACTAAAATGGCCACGTAGTTTTCACCGAAGTGGTCACAGAGTTTTAAACAAAGTACATTCATTTAGTAAGTCCTTCATTTAGTAAATCCTTAATTCATTCACCCTTAAGGAAGCAAACCTCCTTAACTGACACAAAGTACAAAGGTCAAAGTCCTCCGCCCATAAGGTGCAATCAAATTACAATATTATCAGTCACTACTCAGTACCCTCTTAAGGGGTAGTGGAAAGTACAAAGGCTATCCACCCCTAGGTCACAGTAAATCATAATCTTCTCAGTCAGCATCAGGTACCCAGGAGAGGTCTTTTCATCTTGACTGGAGGCAGGCTCTCATCTTCCATGGCTCCTCTTCCATGGTCCCAGCTCCTGCCCAAATCTAACCAACTGCTAACTGAGTTCAAAGGCAGACAGCTCCCAGTTCCTTGTTCAGCTCTATGTGCACTTCCTGTTCCATATGGAAGCTCACAGTGTCTAATCCACCTCAAGTCCTTCACAGTTTCTATTCCTGGGAAGACAAAGCTTAACAAAGCCACAATAACATTTATTCGCATTGCTGGCACCCTTGATCAAAATCACTTACTGCCTACGAAATCAACATAGACCCAAAACAGACAGACAGAGTACTGACAACACAGTCATGCTTCCTCTGGCAGCTCGGCTGGCCCTTGGAAGTCCTTGGCAGCTCCCACTGTTTTTCAGAAGCTCTCAGCAGAAGTTTCAGCTGGCTCTCAGAAAAAGCTCTGCCACCATTAGCTCCATTCTCAAAATCTAAATCTTTTTCTGGCCTCTCCTCTTCAGTCTCCATGAGGCTTGTTTCAAGAGATTCTGACTCTCCAGCTTGTGTTTTTCCTTATGTAAGTTATTAGCTCCTCCCTGTTTAGCCCCTTTCTGTTTCATCAGCAACAGGGGTTCATACCTTCTGTTTCTTAACAGAGGTTTGATATAATTAACTTGAAACTAAGTGCTAAGTGCCTGTTAGCTTGCCACTACAAGGGGATCTTCAAATTCCATTACTATTACAGTAGTATATTCATTTGGAGCTTATCTTGATGTATAGTGTGAGATGTTGATTTATACCTAGTTTCTGTTAGACATCTTTCCAGTTTTCTCAGAAATTTCTGTCAAATAGTGAGTTATTATCTAAGTACCTTAGATCTTTGGATTTAATCAAACATTCAACTTCTAGGTTTGTCTGTTTTGGCATGCTGTGTACCTAATCTGTTCTACTGATCTACTCCTCTATTTCTTCATTAGTACCAAATCATTTTGATGATTACTGCTTTGAAATGTAGTTTAAGACCTATTACTACTTGGTTTCCTTATTCCTACTTTTTTTCATTATTTCCCTTGAGTATCTTGACTTTTGTTCCTCCAGATTAATTTTATCATTTGTTTTTCTAGTTCTTTAAAGTTATCTTTTGGTAGTTTTATTGATATGCCATTGAATAAATAAATTAATTTAGGTAGTATTCTCATTTTCATTATATTGGCTCAGCTTATGCATGAATAATTAATATTTCTGTAATAATTTAGGTCTCTATTATTGTAAAGAGTCTTTTATAGGCATATTCATAAATTTAGTCATAATCATATTGTTTCTCCTCCCCCCTTAACTTTTGGTGACTAACTCCCTAGTTACAGGAACCAATCAATTAGCTTATACAAAGGGTTATACTTCTAGGAGAAAGCAAGAATAAGAAGTACAAATATTCTTCTTCCCAAACATCTGGAGGGAAACAGCCCCTTTATTGCTTCTTCTGTCTCTGGGGAGAATGGTCTCAGACTTAACTGTAGTTTCTACATAGCAATGGTCCTACTAAGTTGTATGTTGCTACTGGATGAGCCCTTATCTCAGCTACTACTAGTCTGGGACCTAAAGGTATCCCCTTGATCTTTGGGACCTCAAAGCTGGATCAGCTAGCTATGAACCCCAGACTCCATTCCTAGACCTCCTGGTGACTTGTTCTACTGATCTTTCAAAACTCACAAGGCAGTAAAGAAAGGATAAAGACTGAGTCAAAGAACCTGGACCCATGTTGACCCCACAGGTCATGTGTTGGCCTTGGACAGGGAGGACCTGAGGATTCTCCTCTTACAGTTTTATCTTCTTTTCAATTTGGGATTAGGAAGGAAGAAATCCAACCAAAGGAGTAAACAAAAAATTGCATAAATACAATCCCATGTCCTCTGCCCAGCTGTTCTGCCAATCTTCATGTTTCGGGATAATGATAAATTTCCTCCATTTCCCATTTATAATACTAAATCCTCTCTTATTAAAACATAAAAAATTATATATGTTATTCAAAATCATTCAACAACCATTATGAAGTACCTACTATGTGTAAGGCATTGTGCTATAATAATATATATTACATAGAAAATGAAAAAAGAAAGTCTTTAAGAATATTCTACTGAGTTTACATTCTATATCTATGGGTACTCAATGAATATTTCTCAACTGATTGGCAATAATTATTAGTTCTTTGATATGAATCATTCTTTTACTATGAAAGTATCAGTGACTTAAGTTTATAATTGATCCGTATTCCAGTACCATTTTGGACTTAACTGACCCTATAGCAATCTTGTCAGACTTCTAGAAGATTTAGGGCAAATTTATCTGGGATTTGATCTCAAAAAACCTCACGCTATATATTATTTTAATTTTGAAAATCAGCTATCTACCAAAGCCTCAGGGCCTTGATCACTGAGATCACACAGGTCATTAAACTTTTTAATGTCATGAACCCCCTTAGTAGTATGGTAAAATCTTCTTAGAATAATAATTTTAAATGTACAAAATACATGAAAATTACAAAGGAAATCAATTGTATTTTTTTAATTATACAAATATTAAAACAAACAATTAAGTTCATAGATATCAGGTTAAGAATTCTTTTAGAGTACAAGTTGAGAGCCTCTGGTTTAGAGTATTTCCTTTTCCCTTTTTTCCGTTTTTTTTTCTTACCTTTTTCCTCTGGTTTCTAACCCACAGGATGATTTGACAATATCTTGGTTTTGTTTTGCAACAGCCTGGCCCTGAAAGAGAATGCTGTCTTGCTGAAAGTTTAGGCAATCGAAATTACTGAAATATTCCCTGCTAGAGTTAATTCATTGCTTCTTTCGGAGAGAGCCTTCACCGTTTAGGAGTGTAAATATCTATTTATTGTCCTTAATAGCATTGATTATATAGTATGGCTCATGCCATGCTTTAAAATTTCTGCCTTCAGGTCACTCTGCTCCCTATTCTTATAAAAGAATTATTAAATGTCTATTATACTCAGTCACTGCATTACAACCAAAAACACATTACCCTTATGTATTTATAACCACTACTTTTCTCATAGAAGTTCAACTTATGAGCAAAGTCACAACTTCACAAGGTGATTTTTTTCCAAATGATTTCAATTTTTTAAAAATCCACTTTATAATGGTAGGATTATGGGTATGCATACACCCTTCAAAATATACTATAGACTCAAGTCTGTAAACAATTGAAGCACACAAGCAGATGTACTCAAATGTACCATTAGTTCTCTGAAATTATAGTCTGTTTCTCAAAATCATGTTCATCTTTGATTACCGTAAAAGAGGACTCACTACTCACACCACAGGTGACATGTTTTCATTTTTTTCCATCCCAAGTCTTGATTCTCATGAGAAACTGAAATGATAAAAAGTAACATGTGGGACACCCTGATACACTACAAGTTTTTTCAGCTCAGTCCACACATGGCCCTTGATAACTGTGTTTCACAGAAGTATAATTTTGTTTATCTGAACATCTCAAATCATTTTGTAAACATGGTGCTTTCACTAAACATGAACCAAATGGAAGCAAACCCATCTGTTTCTTTTCCTGTTTTCCTCCCACTTCCTCTTTTGTACCCATTCAGATCTTCATTTCATGTGAACACTTGAAGGTATGTTTTTCAGTTGGGGTCCCATTTTAGTCTCTCGAGTACATAGGTCTTCTGACAGTGCCTCTTAGCTCTGTGGTTAACTAGTACAGAAATATTGTAGTTCACCCAACCACATACTAAGGGTAAACTCCATCAATCAACACCCTCAGGGCTCAGCATCTGACTTTAATTGTATGACTAGTGACTGTCTATCTTTTTAAATAGTATTTTATTTTTTCTAATTACTGCAAAGGCAATTTTAAACATTCATTTAAAGAAAAATTTGAGTTCTGAATTTTCTCCCTCTCTCCTCTCCCTCCTCCCTAAGATGGTAAATATTTTGATTTAGGTTATATGTGTGCAATCACGTAAAACATATTTCTATTGTGGTCTAGGGGTGCCGGGAATCCCAAAATACAGGGCAAAGGGCATGAGTTTGCCTTAAAAGAATCCAACTACTCAAGTCTTCTTTCAGTCAGAGACAAGGTTTGTTATGCCACCAATAGAAGTGTGCAGGATTTTAAGAATCAGCAATTTGATGGGAACAAGATGAACACTTTTATACAGAAGGAATGTGGGAACATCTGGATGTGATCAAAGGGTGGCCAGTAGCCTGGGGTAATCCAAAGTTAACAGAGTAGGGGTCTATATGGGATTAAGGGTAGGAAATAGTCAGGGGTGGTCTGGAGTAACAAACAATGAAGGACTGTGCTGGGTTAGAGGTAACAGAGAATGAGGGGCTGGGCAGGAAAGGGGGGACACAATGAAAGGACAGTTAAAAGAATTATTGAGTATGTGGCAATGTGTGGGAAGGTTCAGGAGTTGGTTTCCATTTTTGGGATCCATTTCCTGTGCTCTGTCATTTCCATGTTAGTCGTGTTATATAAGAAAAAACATACCAAAAGGAAAAACAAAACAAAACAAAGTGAAAATAGTATGCTTTGATCTGCATTCAGACTCCCAGCAGTCTTTTCTCTGGATGTGGACAGTCTTTTCATGAGTCCTTTGGAATTGTCTTGGATCACTATATTGCTGAGAAGAGCTAAGTCATTCATAGTTGATCATTATGCAATGTTTCTGTTACTTTGTACCATGTTCTCCTGGTTCTGCTCATTTCACTTTGCATCAGTTTGTGTAAGTCTTTCAAGGTTTTCCTGAAATCATCCTGCTTATCATTTCTTATAGCACTATAATATTCCATCATATTAATATGCTACAAATTGTTCAGTCATTCCCCAATTGATGGGTATCCCTTTAATTTCCAGTTCTTAGCCACCAAAATAAAGAGCTATTATAAATATTTTTGTACATGTAGATTCTTTTCCCTTTTTCATGATCTTTGGGATACAGACCTAGTAGTAGTATTGCTGGATGAAAGACTATGCATGGTTTGATTGTAGTGGCAATATATTTTGAGGAAAATTAAGTGAAATGGAAGGTTGAAATGACTCTGCTCCCTATTTAGGAGCAAAGAGAATGAGGCTTTTCCTTTGGTCTTTGTTTTCTTATAAAGAGCTCAAGGTTCCATGTTTAAAGTCACTTATTTCAAGCAAGCTCAGCAATTGTTCTTCAACTTTTATTCTTAGTTGCTGAGAGCCCCGAGAGGCTACATCACTAGCCCAGAATCACATAGTTAGCAGGTATCAGAGGAAGGACCTGACCCTGGGTCTGGATGACTAAGAAGCTGGGAACCTGACCAGCCACTTTGCTACAATAACTTGGGAGAATGACTAGGATCCTCACATCAATGAAATCATATGTGGAGATATGGTGTGTGAGTGTGTGTGTGTGTGTGTGTGTGTGTGCACATGCATAGGACTGGTTTCAATTTCAGCAAGCATTTATCATGCCCCAAGCACTGTGCCAGGCCTCTGAAGATAGGTAGACAAAAAGTGGAAAGTGTCTCTTCTTCCTTCTAAGGGACTGACATTCTCCTGGCTCAGTTTTAAGGTTCTTACAAAGGGGTTTGGCATTCTAAATCAAGTATTAAGGACTATCTTAAATTCAGGAGTGGGGAACCTGGGACCTCGAGGCTACATGTAGTCTTCAGGTCCTCAAGCATGGCCCTTTGACTGAATCCAAGCTTCACAGAAGAAATAAGAGGATTTGTTCTGTGAAGTTTGGATTCAGTCAAAGGGCCACACTTGAGGATCTAGAGGGCCACATGTGGATTCCAAGCCCCAGGTTCCCCACCCCTGATCCTAAAACATTCCCCATATAGAACTTAAATCTCCTGTGTCAAAGTCACTAAGTGAAATTTTCTGGGTCCAACTATATGCTGACTTAATTTTGAGCTGAAAAATTATTAGATCCTTGCATTTTTGTCTATGTCTACATGCCCCCAAGGGAAATGGATATTTGAAATTAACTCAGTTAATGTAAATGTTTCAGTTTGTCTCTTTTTATTGTTAGATCTCTAATTTTATGCTAGGTAGAAACAGTCACAGAGAAAGAAAGAAGGAAAGAAAGAAAAAGAGAGAGAGAAAGAGAGAAAGGAAGAAAGAACTAGAAATAAAAATATCATAACTCAGAAAATGTTCTTGGAAAATTTATGTATTCCATGTTGCTAATGGTTCTTGTTAGAGAAAGAAAACAATGGGAAACAGCTGCTGACATACTTCAGTAGAGGAAATAATTTGAAGTAGACCTCATAAATTCATGATAAGCATATTTATTCATTATACCTGCAGGAAAGAATTATGACCCATCACATACTCTGATTTTAACATTGTTTATAGTGATTCACTTAACTATTTATTTTTGCACTTTATTCTGCTTTTTATGGTTCTTTGGTGATAAGAAGTTATGAACTCTGAAGTTTAATTCCCAGAGAAGTTAAATATGGTTCAGAAATAAAAGCTTGCTGTCTTGGGCTTCTGGTTTATACAGTTTTCTAGCCTTAATTCAAAGCACTGAATACCCTATTTGATTGGAAAATTTGCCATGCACAGACAAATTTTCCTTGAAATTTATTTAATACCTATGGATCTTGAGGGCTATATATGACAAAACCAATTTTTCCAAAACTGTTTCTAAATGAGGTCAATATATCACAATAAATTTTTTAGATCTGCCAATTATTCTGCTATTTTTTTTTTACAAATATCAAATATTCCTGTTTCCAAATATCCAGATCCCTTGTCATGGTATAGATAGATACTCATAATGTATAAATATATTGATCAAATATGTTTAATGTGTGGGGTTTCAATTTCCTATAAACTAACAATTTAAAAATGGATATACTGGGAAGTACTTGAGATAGTCCATTTCTCATGAGCAGAGCTTGACTCTTAGAATTCAGCTTCCATGGAGAGACAGGAACTGAGCCTTCTTTCCTTGAGGGTAGCTTATCCTTGACCAATAGGGGACAGAAAAGAAAACTCTGTTTCAGAAGCAAAAGGATGCAGGTTCTTTATTTGATGGCATTATCTAAGTAACTTTGCTTCAAAATGGTACCAGAAAAAAAACAGATTGGATTTGCAGGTAGAGGGCCTAAATCTGAAACCTGACTCTGTCCCTTATTACCTCTGTCACCTTGGGCAAATCATTGAACCTTTCTGACCTTAATTTCCTCACCTGTAAAATGAAGGAGTTGGTCTTGATGAACACTAAGGTCACTTCCAGCTCTAAATCTATGCTCCTTTAAACTTTTTTTTTCTTCCCTTTTTGAAGTTGGGAAGGCAGGGAAATTGGGGTTAAGTGACTTGCCTAAGGTCACACAGCTAGTTGTGTCAAATGTCTGAGGCCGGATTTGAACTCAGGTCCTCCTGACTCCAGGGCTGGTGCTCTATTCACTGCGCCACCTAGCTACTCCTAAGCTCTTTCTTTGGCACCCCACTTCAGTAAGAGTTCTTCTAGGAAGTTGGAGAGAAATCAGTTCTACTTATATTTTTTGATCACCTACTATGTATAAGATATTATACAACAAATTTATGAATGAGTCTAGTCCCTGATAATCAAATACAATTTTAAAAATCTTAATGTCTTTGTTGATTTAGCCTCCAATTCAAGTATTGGGCTAAAATTTTAATTTTACATTAGCCTAAAAGCCCTAGTAATAGTCATAATGTTTTGATACAGTTTTTTTTTTAAGAAAAATTTGTTTTAAACCTGAATCACAAGTATCAGTTTCACAGGCAATTTTGGGTCTCCATAGTTACAGTAAACATAACAAGGACAAAAGGGAAATGTGTCTTCTGTGGTTGATAAGTTAATAGGAAGTACTCTTTGGTGTACTGGAACATTAGCGATTTCAAAAATGTGACCAAAAGACAAGCGTCAGAGTTTATTGTCCATTTATTTCACTGCTCAAATGTAAATGAGAATAGTTATGGAAAACAAAAACCATATGTATTGAGTCAGAGTTAAGAATCACTGTAGCCCTCCTTACCCTGTAGAAAAGACAAGGCTGAGAAGTTCTGTGGTTCGATTTTTCTCCCTCGGCTATTTATAGTGCTTTCTCTGAAGTGCGACTCAATAAAGCAGAAATAGAGAATGTCTCATAGGTTAGACTAGAGGCGTCCTATTCCTCTACTAAAGAAGGTTATTTTTATAACATAGAGCCAAGCAACCTTGGAAATGGTGACTTCTTAGAGAATATAACAATACACCCTGGATCAATAGTTTAAAAAAGAATTTAAAAAAAAATCAGTGAGTAACCAAGATTTTACTAGGAAGAAGTCATTGATGATTTTTTAAAATGCAAGCCAGAGTGGTATAGTAAAGATTACACAACTAAACCTATCTCAAACATTCACTAAACACCTACCTATTCTGTTAAAGCTATCACAGTAGACAATGGTGATACAAAGTCTCAATGTGACACAGAACCAGCTCTCAAGGATCTTCTAATGCTATTTAACTACTTGGAAATTTGTTGCCTGAACAATCATATCATCATTCTAGGACTCAGGTATCTCATCTGTAAAATCAGAATAATGATACCTTACTGGATTCCATAATATACTGAGCATCCTTTTATCTCTAAGATCAATAATATTATGAAAATCCAGATTTCGGGGATCCTCCCAGAAATCAGTGGATACAATACTATGGAAAGCCTGATTTTAGAGCATTGGCTGTGAAGAAGTGAAGGCTATGTTCAGAGAGTGAACAAAGTGTCAAAGAAATAGCATATAGCTGGACCACGATATGTTCTTGTCCTTTGTTCTTGAAGAGGACCAAAATGACATCACTATGCTAAAGTAAACTTTCAATGTGTCTGACTGTGGCTGATCAGACCAGTACGAGTGCCAAATGCTCTACCACAGGTTGAGCACAAATAGTCCATGTGAACATTTGGGGTGGATTCTCCAAATTTGGGCATCCCGTATTTCCTTTGAGCTGTTTCAATTCTACTTTGCTCATAGAGTACAGTACCTTCTCTGGTGTGGGCATGCCATGCTGAGCAATCCTGTGCCACTGTCTTTCATGTCATGTAGGCAATTCCAAAGTTCCTGAGAGAGATCTTGAGAGTGTCCTTGTATTGCTTCTTCTGACCACCTTGTGAAAGCTCTCCTTGTGTGAGTTCTCCATAAAACAGTCTTTTTGGCAAGCCTACATTTGACATTTGAACAACATGGCCAGCCCATCGGAGTTGCCCTCTCTGAAGCGCAACGTGTTCTTCTTCTTAGAAGAAGCATATGCAAGGAGTTCAGTTATCAATGGGATAAGAAAATATGAGATTAATTGAAAGGAGGCAGCAACTTCGAGAACAGGCTTTTTCAGAAATGGCCAACCAGAACACATAAAAAGGCAGATGAGGGAAGAAATTATGATGATACTAGAAAAGGAGACAATCAGTACAAGAGCAGGACAGGTTATTCTAATTTTTTTTTTCATTCTTCCCTTCTGGCAATTAAAGAGGTTATTTTCTTGCCTGTAATATTGAAGAGGATATACAGTACCTGGGAACAGTTGGCATATCATGTTCCAGATGGTAAGAGTCCCTCAGGATGTGAGCCAGAGGGTGAAAAGCATTTTTAGAATCCAAAGTAGATCTGATTGCCCCATCTAACTCAGATGGAAGGCCATGAGTTATATACTGAAGTATAAATCGCTCCTGAAGAACAAGGTAATGGTGAGAGGCACTGAACATTAGATGCCTTTTTCACCTTTTATTTAGTTGCCAGATCTTATATTTCCTTGCTTTTCCCCTGAAACATGTAGCCAGATGGCTCTCATAAATAATGTATTCAGACATGACAGGAATGGAAGAATTTGTGATGTGATTAAAAAAATAATCTCCCTCCTCCCCATGATCACATGATCTAATCTTTTTTTGATTTGCCTTGTTTTCCCAAGAAGTAGATGGGATTGTGGGACAGTGCTGTTCTAAGAGATGGAAGACCTGGGCTCTATTTCCCCTCTACCCCTTATTAACTGCTCTGTGACTGGGCAAATCACTTCATATCTCTAGGCTTCAGGGGCCTCCTCTGTAAAATGTGGAGACTGTCTTATCTACCTTCACAGAACCTCAGAGCTGGAAAAAAAAACTTCATAAATAAATTAATCCAATTCAAGAGGAATCTCTCCATTTTTCTGGAAAGTAGTTATCCAGTCTCTGTTCCACCTGAACACTGCCAGTGACAGGAAGCTCATTACAACTCAAGGCAGTCTATACACCTCTTTTGGATAGATCCGAATGTTAGACATGTTTTCTCTAAACTGAGTTAAAATATCTCGGTGGCTTCTTCTGACTTCTTCTAGTTCTGCCCCCTTGGGGTAAGCTGAACAAATCTAATCCTTCTTCCACTTGAGGGTTCTTCAGTGATATTGGCTTCCCAGTTGTTCCTTGCCCAAGACACTTGATCTCTTGACTCTATGCATTTTCCCTGTCTCCGTGCCTGAAATGCTCTCTCCTCTCACCTTTCTTTCCCTCTTGGCTTCTCTGGCTTTCTTTAAGACTGTGCAAATCCTACCTTCTGCAAGAAACCTTTCCCAGTCCTCCTTAAAATTAACACTCTCTCTCTGTGCTTACCTTTGTGTCTACCCAAATATATATTATATAGATATAGTTGTTTGCATGCTGTTTCCCTCAGTAGGATAAAAGCTTGAGAGCAGGACCCAGAAGTCTTGAGTCTCCAAGGCCTTTCCCAGGGCCATTTCCCATCAAGGCTGAGAATAGGGAACTCAGACAAGGAGAAGTCCATGGAAGAGGGATGAATCAGATGGTTTCTCAAGGTCTAAAACTCTATTATCTTGTGGAAGTTAAAAATGTACAACAACAACTTCTGCACTGATGTCAGTGAGGAGTGGGGAACTGAGGTACTTCCCTTAAGTGTAGTGGGCAATTAGCAACATAAGTGGCATTAGGATCAGGCCAAGAAACAAAAGTATTCAATACAAAAAAAACCCTTCTGATACCAGGAACTTCATTAAATGGATCCCCACAGTCCCTAAGCTCCCTTAGGACAGCAATGGGGGAGGGCATGCTCAATGATTCCTTTTTAAAAATCAGAAGAACGATAATAAAATTTTTAGATTTTAAAATTTATCAAGGGAAATATTGAGAAGATGACTTTATTTCCTTCCTGGGTTCACCTTAGTGGAGAATTAAAACACTGTAACATGCTACATTTTAAAAAATGGCTTACTGATCACAGAGAGGCATAACTAGGAATTTTTGCCCTTAGGGCAAATTTAATTTAAAGGGAAAAACACAGAAGTTAGTCTAACAGCAGTTACCATCATGCAAGGAGCATGGCTCATCCCACAGAGAATCTAGCCTTAAACCTCATGAGGATTGGGGAAGATGAGTCCTTGGAGAAGGGTGCTATAGCAACCAACCCAAAGGTGGTTGTGCTGTGTTGCAGTGCAAGCCAGCCAAAGATAGAAAAGCATAGTATGGAGTGGTCACTGTGGGAGGAAGTGCTCCTACAGAGCTGGAACTAGGGTGAGGCAATCAGGGTTTTACTCTAGCATGCCTCCCTGAGGTGATAGTCCAGCCTGCCTTCTCTATACTTCATGGTCTTTGGTTAATCCTATTCTGTGAGATATTATATTAGTCCTCATCTCTTCATCATTCCTCACCTATTAACTCCTCTGGGATAAACTTCCTCCTAAGGAACTTCCAATATGACTACAGTCAAGTAGAAGGTATGTTCTTCTATGCCCTACCTAATCCAACTTTGCACAGGCAAAAGAATTCCAAGTTATAACTCTGGCCCAGAAAGCAAGCACCCAGATATTCAGAAATTCAAATTCTCCACTCCATGTTTCACTTTGCATATTAATTATTGTTGTTGCCCAGATACAGCCTTAATCAATCTCATTCTTCCCCTGAAATCTTCTTTCCCAAGACTCAATCAGGCAGTCAGTTACTAACAAAACAATAATGGATAAGAACTGAAACGCTAATTTTTACAAATACCTTTAAATTAAAACAACATTCTGGCTCTAAATTTTAATAAGAACTCCTCAAAGATTTATTAAAAGTGGTTAAACTATATCTGTTCTGATAAATGATCAAAGGATATTTTGTGATTAAGGGGCTGTTATTACCTGTGATAAAAAGGATATTATTCATCAATGCTAATATTTATAATGAGCTTTTATGTAACAATCATTCTTTATGATTGTTATATAATTATTACATTAACCATGATTCTTTAATCCTTCTAAATGAGATATACTTGTCTTTCCCAATAAAAAAACAAAGAACAAATTAGGAATCCCTTGCTCTTCCTACCAGATCTATGTATGCGAAACATTGTGTACAGTAGAAGGTGTAACCCAAAAGTAGGGGTATGCTGGAATCTGTTGTTAAATTTGCAATGTGATTATTTACACCATGGAAATCAGCAAACAGTACAAATCAGGGCTTGCTTTGCTGTTCATCCTGTGTTTTTGAAGACTGATTTGTTGATTGTCTGCACTTAAGAAAGTGAAGAAGAAAATGTGACTAATGCAGATTAAAGAAGCGTCGTGAGTACTTTTTTTTTTTTTTGGAGAGTTGTTTATTAAACATTTATCAGCATACTCCTGCCCATAAGGAAATACAAGATTTAGGTTCCAGTCCATGTTCTACCACCTACTTAACCGTGACCTTAGTTGTGGACCTGTAATCCAAATACTCAGGCTTGGATTTGGGCTTTGCCACTTATATGCTAGGAGAGCATGGAGAAGTCACTTGTCATATTTGGACCTCATTTATCTTGTTTGTAAAATAAATGGTCTGGATTTTTACTGAGTATAGTGAGTATAGTCATGTTGGGCAACTCCTAGGAGAAAGAAGAGAAGAAAGGCAGAAGAAAAGGCAGGTAGGTTCACTGAGAACACTACACCTCAGTTGGGCACGTTCATGTAGGGCAACCCCTGAAAAGAAGTGAAAGGGGTAAAGGGAGGTGATAGATGGAAGGACATAGTGGTGAAGTGAGAGAGGATAGAACCCTAATGATGATATATGGAATGGACCAACCTCAGTGTCATTCTCGACTCCTAATTCTCACTCATCCCACATATCCAATCAATTGCCAAACCTTGTTATTTTCATCTCCATATCTCTTAAGTATATCCCATTCTTTCACTCATGACTACCCTAGTTCAGGCTCTCATTCATCAGCTTTCATCAGAACTTTCACTACTGGACTTTGATGACTCAGGAAGAGAGAGAGAAGCTGACAACTTTGAACAACTCTGCCTCACTGAAATCCAATTTGCAAACAAGTTAAGACCACTCAGATGTCATTGGTCCTCTTCAAAAACAAAGGACCGCCCTTTCCGCGCTGTCCCGAACAGGGTTCCATACGGTGTTGTTCTCAGTTTCCATCGTAACTTTAAAGGGAAACTTTCATGATGTCCGGAGCGCTAGATGTCCTGCAGATGAAGGAGGAGGATGTCCTCAGGTTTCTGGCTGCAGGAACCCACTTGGGCGGCACCAATCTGAACTTCCAGATAGAACAGTATATCTACAAAAGAAAGAGTGACGGCATCTACATCATTAATTTGAAGAGAACTTGGGAAAAACTTCTGCTGGCAGCTCGTGCCATGGTTGCTATTGAAAACCCAGCCGATGTTAGTGTCATCTCATGCAGGAACACTGGCCAGCGAGCTGTTCTGAAATTTTCTGCTGCCACTGGCGCCACACCTACTGCTGGACGTTTCACACCGGGCACCTTCACTAACCAGATCCAGGCAGCTTTCAGGGAGCCTTGCCTTTTGGTGGTCACTGATCCTCGGGCAGATCACCAGCCTCTGACTGAAGCATCTTATATTAACCTCACAACCATTGCCCTGTGCAACACAGACTCCCCACTTCGCTCTGTGGACATTGCCATTCCATGTAACAACAAGGGAGCTCATTCGGTGAATGCTGGCCCGTGAAGTCCTGCGGATGCGTGGTGCCATCTCCTGGGAACACCCCTGGGAGGTTATGCCTGATCTTTACTTCTACAGGGATCCAGAGGAGATTGAAAAGGAAGAGCAGGCTGCAGCTGAGAAGGCAGTGACAAAGGAGGAGTTTCAGGGTGAATGGACTGCACCCACCCCAGAATTCACTGCTGCTCAACCAGAGGTGGCTGATTGGTCTGAGGGAGTGCAGGTGCCATCTGTGCCCATTCAGCAGTTCCCCACCGAAATCTGGAGTGCTCAGCCAGCTACTGAGGACTAGTCTGCGGCTCCTACTGCTCAGGCCACTGAGTGGGTAGGAACTACCACAGAGTGGTCTTAAAACCCAGATGCTTTAATAGTGTTGGAAAAATGCTGATTGAAAAATAATATTGGTTTTTTAACAAAAACAAAAACAAAAAACAAAGCACCAACAACAATAGCCTCCCAGTTGATCTCCCTTCTTCTTCCTCCACTTGGTTATTAAAGAGATTTTCTTAAAGTGCTAGTCTGATCATCCCACTGCTCCACAAGCTCCAGTGGCCTTTAGGCAATTTTAGGCAACTGTTTTCTCTGGCATTCACTACTTAGGCCTATTCTACCTTTCCAATTTTCCTATATATTATTTCCCTCAGTGTACTGTACCCAGACTCACCTTCTTCTCCTCACGTATGACAATCCCTCCCTTGTTTCTATGCCTTTCCATTGGCTGTCCTCCATGTCTGGAATGTTCTTCTTTCTCACCTCTGCCTTTTGGAATTTCTGGTCTCCTTCTAGACTCTACTCACGTGGCTCCTTCTGCATAAAGGTTGAGTGGTCCCCACAGATGCTAGTATTGTTCCCTCCATGGGTACCTCGCACCTGCTTTATAGATATTTTATCTATACCTATAGACTATGTGCTGTCTCCCTCTTTTGAATATAAGGTTCTTGAGATAAGGATTTGTTTTCTTTTTGTCTTTGTACCTACCACCTAATATGCCTAATGAATTCTTGTTTCATTGAGTGACCACGGTGTGGGCTGGACAACCACTATAGAGAGCTGGTGACCTGGGGACAAAGTCCCAGTTGCTCCTCTGTAATTACAGCTCTGGTTGTGTAGATTGAATCTGAGTCAGTCAACTTGAATATAGTGCTTCCCATCTCGATTTCAAATACAAACAGAAAGAAGCTCATTTTCTGTGCCACTAGTTTTCACTTGAAAGATCTCTGCATGCTTAATTAACATTGCACATCTGGCAGTTGCTGTTTCAATGAGACAGGCTCTTGAAGGTGGTATTCATTTGCAAAAAAGTGCGATTTCTCCAAGTTGTTACATTCTGCTTTTCTTTCTAGTTCCTCAGACATAGTTTGCACCAGAAGATGAGACAGGAAAAAGGCAGGGAAAGCTGTGTAATGAAAATATCCTAACAGAGCAACTTTATTGAGTAATATTTCAAATTTTGAGTTGAAATCACAAAAGGAAGTCAATAATCATGTTGAATTTGGACATTTTTACAAAACACTTTATTTCAGAAATATGAACAAAAATGTCACCAGGTTCATATTGCAGAGGGCCCAAATTTACACATAGTAATGAAGTTATGTAATAATGCACATATTATATGTATGTTTCTATGAAAAGGGAAAATTCCTTTTAGGTAGAGACTCCCTCATCAATATATATTATCACAAGATAAAGTTCCTAATTATATTCCTTTTTCTCTCCTTTTTCTTAAATTTTATTTTATTTTCAAACAAAGATCAGCCTTCTCTCTCTCCCACTTTCCCCCACTACAATCCTCACCATTGAGAAATCAAGACAAACAAAACTCCTGTTTACAAACGTGAAGAGTCCAAAAAAAAAAGAACAAACAAACCCAAATTTCTCATTGGCCGTGTTTTTTTGTTTTTGTTTTTGAAGTCTCAATCTGAACTGAGTCCATTACCTCTCTGAGAGGAAGTGGGTGACATGTTTCAACATGAATCCTTTAGGAATTATGGTTGGTCATTGTGCTATCTTGATTATGTTCTAATCTAAAGGAAACCTTTCAGACCAGTGCTGTAACTAACAATTCTGTTGGCCTGAAGCTGGGAGACAAATTCTGTTGTTGGAGTAAGAGGAACCTCAGGTTGAGAACTTAGTCTTTTTGATACAAGGTGTAATGTTAATGGGATATAAGATCTTCCCCATACATTAATAGGTCTCACATGGAACCCATTAAGGGAAGCTTGCTTAAGAGGACTTGCTTGTAGGAAGGCTTTCACACCTTTTGCTAATTTCTTAGGTTGTGATGGCTTCTGGCTCTGAGAAGTGCGTATATACTCTGAGTTGGTATTTTGCTTTGGGGACTTGCTTATGAGAAGGCTCTTATGATTCGCTGGTTGAGATTCTGAGTGGCCCTATGTTCAGAGGTCCCTGACTGCTCGGATGTAAAGGATCTCTTAATCTAAGGATGTATATAAAGTGTATAGTTGATTCAGGCAGTCAGAAACTTATCTAATGGTCTTTATTTCTCTGATTGTATTTTCCCTGTATTTTCTTTGAAATTCAGTGTGCTGACTTTTCCCCTGAACTAGTGAATGTACTTAAAAAAGATTATTGACCCCTTGGACAGCTATCTTTCCTAGTAAAGCAGATCTAAGAACCTGTGCTAGCAGCCATCCTGGGTATACCATTGTGGTTGCCACTACATAAGGCCACGTTAATTTGGGGTTTTTTTAAATTTGTTTGAAGAAAGCAGGAGATGGAGACTTTGGGATGTTGCTTTTTGGGAGGCCATGATGAGGGAGAAGCAGGGGAAGGTGAAGACAAAGTTTACTTGGATTAGAGAGGGAGCTCATCATCTGGTAGCTTTCTATTTTAACTATTCTTGTTAATCACGACCTCTATTCAGGTGTTTCTACCTCCTGAACAAAGTGTTCTCTGTACCCTCTAATTCATAGGTTCCCAAAGTGGAAGATACTTCTCCTGGGAAGGGGGGTTGGAGGGGAATGCTGGACTGACCAAGAGGGTGGTAGTAGCCTCAGGTGCAATTGGGGGGCATTGAATAAAAATAAGGTGGTGTAGAACCATAAGGAAAGAAGAGAACTTTGAAAAACTGTCAGTACATGTTTTATCTGTTGTGTAGCAGAGTTAAAGTCATAGCGATTACATTATTTTCCTAATAAACACACAAAATGCAAATTATAACGGATCAGTGGTGAAGTCTGCTGATAGGTCTTAACAAGCAAGTGTTGGCAGGTGAGCCTGTCACACATTGTTAGGAAGTCCAGCATTAATTGGCAGGAATATGTGCATGTAATGACTTGTTTGTAATACAATACTATACAGTTACATGATGTAATATTGCGTAAATTATTAAATTTAAGATACATCATTTCTTAAAAACATATTATATATATATATTTTTTGAAATAATGGAATTTTTTTTAAAACCATTAAAGGGTTAAAGAAAGTAGATTGAGAGGGGTGCTGGGTAAATTTTTTTTAAAGGGAGCGGTGGGCCAAATAAGTTTGGGAACCTCTGTTCTAATTCCTGGCACTCTGGAGTAAAGGCCTTGTGTCCCTACCCTAGTTACAATTCTGCCCTTGACTTCCTCTGTAAGACATGACTGAATAGGAAAGCATAAATTCTGCATATGTATATGTAATAAAATATGATATGGGCAGATCAGTTGATATACATGCCTGAACTCATAGGAAACCTGAGAAACTGCAAAACTCTTTGGTTAATCAATCAATCAAACAATATGCTTACCATATTCTAGGAATGCAAAGAAAGAGCAAAAAACAATCCCTGCCCTCATGGCACTTACATTCTAATGGTAAAAATCTTGTTACTCAATTCTTGGGTAAATGTATCATTCCAGGACAGCATTTAGAAAGAATTCTAAAGGAGAAGTCTATACTGGTAGTCATTGCTGGACTCTGTACTAGTTATGTGACTGCGGGCCTCACCTCTCTGAACTTCTCTGTAAAATGAGAAATTTGGATTCTTTGGTCTTTGAGGTCCCTTTTTGCTCCAAAATTCTACGATGAATTTTAGTAGCTCTTTCTTAGGCCACTAAAGACCAATTCAAAATTTCGGTGAAAAGAGACTCTGTAGATGGCGGAGTAGAAGCACGACCCTCCCACAGCTCCGGCTTCCACCCTCCCCAATCCATGTAAAAAGGGAACTCTAAACAAACTTTGGAGCTGCAGAACCCACAAAATGACACAGAGAAGCTAACCTCCCGCTGAGAACAGCCTGGCAGGCCGGCAGAAATCGGCCAGCGCAACGCTCTGGGAGCCGAGCCCAGCCCCACGCCAAGGCTTTAGCCCCAGGGCGGGCCTGACCAGCCTCCAGCCAGAGGGACTCCAGATCAGCAGCAGCTGTGGCCGTTTCCAGATTTATCAACACATAGATGCGAAGGACAAGGTGAGAGGCCAGTGCATTCTGGACTTTGGGACCCAGTAAGTGGGAGTGCGTGGCTTTTACCCCAGGGGCGAGAAACCACTGAGACGCCAGCACAGCCTGCCAGCACCACGTGGAGGCTTCAGCTCCTGGCCTGCAGAGTGTAGGGGGACCAAGCACCAGTCTGAGGGGTCATCGCTCTTGCTTTAACCTGCTTGGATCTGGATTGCAGTCTAGGGTGGAGGTCCTGGGGTGTGTGTCCAGCTTGCCAGAGCGTGTGGAGACCTCAGAGAGGGCACCCATCTAATACCTCTGGCGTTTGGGACAAAAACTCCCCTGTCTGGTGGCAGATTCCTACTGTGGCAAAAAGCCCAAAAGTCAAATCATTGAGTGGCAAAATGAGCAGGCAAAGGAAACAAAGCAGACAGAAGATTCCAACATTACACTCCTATTTTGGGGATAAGAAGGAGCAAGGCATGGAACAGGAGGAAATCAGTGAAGTCAGAACTCCTGCACCAAAAGCTTCAAAGGAAAATACAAGCTGGTTACAGGCCATAGAGGACCTTAAGAAGCAGATAAGAGAAGTGGAGGAAAAATTGGGAAGAGAAATGAGAACAATGCAAGAAAATTATGAAATGAGAGTCAACAGCCTGACTGAAGAAAATAATACCTTAAAAAACAGACTGACTCAAATGGCAAAGGAGGCTCAGAAAGGCAATGAGGAGAAGAATGCCTTAAAAAGTCGAATTTGCCAGATGGAAAAAGAATCTCAAAAGCTCACTGAGGAGAATCATTGCTTCAGAATTAGATTGGAGCAAATGGAAGCTAATGACTTTATGAGAAATCAAGATGCTGTTAAACAGATCCAAACAAATGAAAGAATAGAAGGCAATGTGAAATATCTCATGGGAAAAACCACTGACCTGGAAAATAGATCCAGGAGAGATAATTTAAAAATTATTGGCCTGCCTGAGAGCCATGACCAAAGTAAGAGCCTGGAAAGCATCCTCCAGGAAGTTCTCAAAGAAAACTGCCCTGATGTTTTAGAACCAGAGGGCAAAATAGAGGTTGAAAGAATCCACCTATCACCTCCTGAAAAAGATCCCAAAAAGAAAACTCCTAGGAATATTATAGCCAGGTTCCGGAATTCCCAGATTAAGGAGAGAATATTACAAGCAGCCAGGAAGAAACAATTTGAATATTGTGGAAACACAATCATGATAACCCAGGATCTGGCAGCTTCTACACTGAGGGATCAAAGGGCCTGGAATGTGATATTCCGGAGGTCAAGGGAGCTGGGATTAAAACCAAGAGTCACCTACCCAGCAAAACTGAGTATCCTGTTTCAGGGGAAAATATGGTCATTCAGTGGAATACAGGACTTTCAAGCATTCTTGCTGAAAAAACCAGAGCTGAATAGAAAATTTGATATTCAGATACAAGAAACAAGAGAAGCATGAGAAGGTAAACAGGGAAAAGAAATCATAAGGAACTTATCAAAGTTGAACTATTTTTTTTTTAAGCAATTGGGGTTGAGTGGCTTGCTTGGGGTTGCACGGCCAGTTGTTGTTTCTGGGTGTGGTGCTGGGTGTCTGGGCCCGGATTTGATCCGGGTCGTCCCGGCACTGAGGCCAGTGCTCTTGCTTGCTGAACCACTTGGCCAAAGTTGAACTATTAACATTCCTACATGGAAAAACAATAATTGTAACTTATGAAACTTTTCTCAGTAGTTGAAGGGATTAGAAATGTATATATTATATATATATATATATATGTCTTTATATGAGGGTATGCAGGCATATGAATACATACGTGAATATGTATATGTACGTATACAGGTATACATAGATAGAGGGCACGGGACCAATTTAACAGGAAGGGATGATACTTAAAAGGTGAAATTAAGAGGTGAGAGGGATATAATGAGAGGAGATGGGGAGAGACAGAGTGGGGCAACTATCTCATACAGAAGAGGCAAGGGAAAATGGTTACAATGGAGGGGAAGAATAGGAAGGCAAAAGGGAATGGGTCAACCTTATTCCTATTGAATCTGGCTTGAGGAGGGAGGGAAATACACACTAAATAGGGGATCTCACCCTCCAGGATAATGGGGGGGGAGGGGATGTGAGGGGGGATGATGGAAGGGAGGGCAGGCTGGGGGGGAGGGAAGTTGGAAGCACCCACTTTTGAAAAGGGACAGGATCAAAGTAGAGAATAGAACAAGTGGGATGTGGGATAGGAGGGAAGGAAATATAGTCAGTCTTTTACAATATATCTGCTATGTTATTGTTTTGCATTAGCCACACATGTACAACCTATATTGAACTGCTTATCTTCCTAGTAAGGGTGGGTGATAAGGGAGGAAGGGAATGAATCTGGAATTCAAAGTTTTAAAATCAAATGTTTAAATATATATATACTATTATCAATATTGTTTTACATGTAATTGGGAAATATAGAGATCCACCATGCCCTACTGGAAAAGTTGAAACGGGTATGGGAGAAAATATGGGAGAGAGCTGATCAGAGGTGGGGATATCCTGTGGGACTGCTGTTTTGGGGGGATGGGTGGGGGAAAAACAGGGAGAAAATTTGTAACTCAAAATCTGGCGGAAACGAACGATGTAAATCAGAAGTTAATAAAGCATTAAAAAAAAAAAAAAGAAAAGCTACTCTGTAGTATCTGTAGCAGGGTAGAAATTCTCCCAGAAATTTCCAACACTCAGTTGTTGTCTTTGATTGGGAACAGCTACTGAGCTTTGCCAAAATAGTGCCACCAATGTGGGCTTGACAGGGCAGATCTGAATTTCCGGGCATCCAATCAAGAAATGGAGGAAAAATCCCGGGCTGGTTACATTGTTCGAATACCACCTGATGCTCTGTATATGATTTTGGTCATTTAACCTCTCTAGGCCTTGGTTTCCTCATCTGTAAAATAAAGGCTTGAACTAATCTCCCAGATAGTATTCCTATTTTTTAATGGCAATACACCTAGTATACATGAGGGTAAGGCAACTTTAAGGAAGAGGTTAAGTATTTGTACCCAGGTGTTGTTTTTCAATAATCCTAATGACCCTGGGGAAGATGATCTAAACTTGGGTGAGAGGTTTACCTGGGAGAATTCATGAGATTAAAAAAGAAAACAATACAATTGTTGTCTTGAGTGATTACTTACTCTGCCTCCTTGCACTAAATAGCCCTGTTTATTTTTATAAAAGTAACTGCAAAAGAGCAACACCTAAGAGACAAACCGCCCACTCAGTCAATCTGTCCAATCCAGGTAAGTAAAAATATGCCTCCTCCCAGATGACTCAGGCGAGCAGTGAGAGGGCCAGGCATGACAGAAGCAAGAGGCAGGGTGGCACAGGAGACATAGAAAGCTGCCCTAGGTGCTGAGAAGACCTGACTTCAAACCCTGCCCCTGACATGTACTAACTCTATGAGCCTGGCCAAGTTATTTAAACTGTGAATATCCTAGACTATTCTCAATAATTATAAATCACAGAGAAAATGCCTACTTTCTCTACATTGGGAAAGGGAGTTTCTTAAGTGGCACTCACTACATTATTGAAATCTGAGGTCTAGGGGTAGGGGAGGGGGGAGGGAGAAGGAGAGAGAAAGAGAGAGAGGGAGAGGGAAAGGGGGAAAGGAGGGAGAGGAATAAGGGAGTGAGAAAGGAAGAAAAGAGAAATACTAATAGAAAGGGGCTCATTTTCTGTGCCACTTGTTTTCACTTGAAAGATTATTAACATTGCACATCTAGCAATAGCTATTTCCATGAGACATGATCTTGAAGGCTCTGAAAGAGAGAGAAACAGACAGAGAGACAGAAAGAGAAGGAAGGAAGGGTAATAAAATAAAAGGAAGAAAGGAAGAAAAAAGAAAGAGATTGAAAGAGAAAGAAAGACTAAATGCAGAACAAGCTGGGTTTTTTGTTTTTTGGGGGATTTTTTTGTCGTTGTTTTTGGACTAATATGTTTCCCAGACTAGAAGTTAGTGGTATCCAGAAGTACTGCCTCAGAAGGTAGTAAGTTCCCTCTCATCTGAGGTCTTCAGGCAGATACCAGATGACTATTTGTCAGGTATGTTAGAGAGGGAGGGATTTCTTTTCAGTTATGGGTTAGTAACCCTTAGCCTAAGGTTCCTTCCAAGTCAGATTATCCATAAATTTTGTGTTCATTCCATTAAGCTCCAACTCTTGCCTCTGGGACCCTGCTCTCTGATTGGTCAGTTTTTATCTTCCCAGAATCTCCAAGCCTTGACCCTGGCACTCTGGCTTCCTCCTCAACCACTCCTCTCCAATCCCCCAACAGAACTCAGACTCTCACCCTGGGGATCCTGGACCCTCATAGGGGAGTTTTCACTTTATCTTTACAGATCTAGGGCTTACTACTGCACTTCCCTATCTTCTTCAAACCAGGCCACCACACTCAAGCTGAACCATGCTTGCCTTTTTCAACTCTTGCTTCCTTATATGCATTGTTTCCCCCTATTTTGAATGTGAGTTCCTTGAGGGCAGGGACTGTCTTGTTTATTTATATTTGTATGCCCACCACTTAGCTCTGTGGTCTGTACATAAATACATAATAATTAATACATAATTATTAATATAATTAATAAACACAAATAAATATTTTTTCATTATTTTATTCATTCAACTTACACTAGTGGGATTGACTTTTAAAAGGAAACACCAGACTTAAGAGAAATAAAAAGATGGAAGGTACAGTCTAAGGGAAGAGAGGAGTCATGCATAGACATGGTCTTGGCTCCTTTGGAAAGGGGATGAAGCATATGGACCCTCTTAAAAACTATATGGCCCAAGGAATGCCAACAGATGGAGTCATTAATAAAGTGGTCAGTCTGAGAGATTCAGGAATGTGTACTATTGAAACAGCAGCAGCAGTGGAGTCAGGGAAGAACTCTAGACCAACCCAAGAACCAATTTAGTTCAAATTGGAAGATGCAGGAATTCTAACTGTACCCTTCAAAGGTACTTTGAGTCATGTAAATTGTTTAGGTCTAGAAGTTCCTCAGTGATCCACTGTTGCCTTCTCCTGGGGCTGTGCATTTTCCCTTGAAGGGCTGCATGCTTGTTCAAGGCCTCTCCCCAGGGAACTGAGGCCTTGTCTGTGTGTAGCCCCTCTCTCTTCTCTGTCTAACCTCTATTATTCTCTATCCCTACAACCAGTTTATCTAGGAAGTGCCAAAATTTGACTTAAGTCTCAACAACAAAAGAAAAAAGAGTCTCAATTCCTATGCAAGAACTAAGGCTGACAAAATATTAAGGACAGATTTGATTTCACCTAACAGAAAATGCAAGGGACTTATATTCAAGCCCATAAACAAGCCAACTCCTCCCCTTTTCTCCAAAGTGCTTCCAACTTCCCCAGGGATGTCTACAATTCTCTAGTCTTATCATACTACTCTGAGAGGCTCCCCCACCCTAGCTTCTAATCCTCAAGAGTGAAGCACCCGGGGCTGTTAGAGAGGGGACTAAATACAGACACAGACTATCCCCCAGAGATAAGGAAGAACTAAGAACAATGGATGAAAGCTGTTGAGAGGCAGATTTTGGCTTGGTTTAAAAAAAAAAAAAGTAGAGCTGTCTAAAAGTAGAATGACAAAATAGAATGGGTTGTCGTGGGAGTTAGCTAATTCCCCTTCACTTAAATTCTTTAGGCAAAAACTGAATGACTACATGCTGGGGATATTGCAAAGCTGATTCTTGGGTACAGGTTAGATTAAATAACCACCAAGGTGAGCTTTCTTTCAGCTTGAAATTCTGTGATTTTGTGACCATACATATATGGTAACCCAGTTTATATTATCTTTATGCATCCAAATGACTTGGCTTAATATTGCTATTTCCTTTGGTCAAAAGCCAACATAAAAGTTCACCTGCCCAAACATTCCTATTCAGTCTGCTTTTGTCAGTGACTTCCCTAGGGAGCCCTCTGTACAAACAAGGATTGTTGGCCTAGTTTGAAAGTCTAGAAAATTCTACCATGAGTCACTGGGCCATCAGTTCAAAGAACCAAGCCCCTGGGAAACTTGGAACCCAGGTTTCTAATGTCATTTATCTCCCAGTGGAATGGGACCTCAGGGGACTTTCACCTTTCACACATCTGCTTTTCCAAATAATTTCAAAGTACCCCTGTGCTTTGTGATGTACAACATGGATCTGTTTCCATTTCTGCCCAACAGAATCTTTGAATGGCAGTCCATAGAGCGATAGCTTGTTTTTAAGGAACCTAAATAAACATGGAAGTTTAGGAGAAAAAAAGGGTAGTAAGGTTATTGGATCCAAGCCATAGTCTCTCCATAGGAGGGAAATGGCAAAACAGCTGTAAAAACTAACTCAAGACCAGGAGAAAAGGGATAGAACTTAAAAATAATTCTGAAGAGGGTCATATAGTACCCACAGATACTAAATCCACATGCTTGTCAAACATTTTCTGATGTTACAAAACTAACAATTTCTACCATTCACGTAAAAACAGAAGAAATGAGTTACACAAGCATTCTGTACTTTCAGCAGGCCTGGCTATGTCAGGAGACAGAGCAGGTGGTTACTTTTACTGGAAGGTATGATTTGAGCAATATCTGTCAAAGACTCTGCAGCCCTCAGATACTGGTTCCACCCCTGACTGGTGCTGCCAGGGGAGTCAAGCCTCGGTGTGTTTCAATTCCAGTGATGAGTACTCACAGCTCACATTCTTATAATGCGTTAACCTTTATAAAATACTTCCCTCTTACATTCTCTATGCAGTTGGTGATTTGAGTATTATTTTACCCATTTTATAGGTAGAGTCTCTGAGATAAAGTGACTTGACCTGGGTCACACAGCCAGTATCTGCCAGAGCTGGGATTTGAATCCAAGTGCCCCCTGTCTTCAGGGTCCAGTGTTCTTTTCACTACCCCCTCTTGTTTCTACAACGGTGTGAGCCTCCTCCAGTCAGTCAGCAGCAGCAGAAAGATTTTCTGGCATAATGAAGGGGGAAAAAAGAGAATTGATATTTTTAAGTGCCTACTATGCGACAGTTAATGTACTAAGCACTTTACAAATGTTATAGCATTTGATCTTCTTGAGAACCCTGTAAGGTAAGTATCATTATTATCCCCAGTCAAGAAAACTGAGATAGACGAATCAGGTGACTTGCCTAGCATTACAAAATAAGTGTCTGAGATTGGATTTGAATTGTCTTCCTCACTCTAGGCCCAGCATTCTGTCTATCCTGTGCCACCTAGCTGCCTCAAGAAGGAAGCCAGAGTTAATATTTTTCTGTTTCATAAGATAGGATCAGGCCCGTCAGCATGAGTCTGATGCTAATACTCTTTCTAAGGTCTAGAGTCATAACTTGGAATTCCAGGAACTAGGGCAAATTCAATTTTGGGGGGAACAAAGACAATGAGGTACCTGTTGGGGAGACTGAAATATACATGCCACGTCATTGCCACAAAGGATGCTGATTTCCGGTGTCCCACATAGTGTGTGCTCCCAGACCTGGGGGTGTGATGGAGGCACACTTCCCTGGGCTGGAGAGAGGAAAAGGGACTGCTGTTGGTGTTATGGCACTAAGGATGGAGAGGAAAGTGACTCTAGTGACCAGGCACAATGGGGAAGATGCATCCCTTTCCTCCTCCTGCCTCCCAAGGTTGGATCCTTGTGTGAACAAGTCACCTTTTGCTCAGTGCAGGTTTTCATCATTTTAAAAACCTTAGAGAGATAACATTTTAAACTGTTATCAGCCTGATCCAAGATAACATAAACCCATATAGTGATATAGTGGTTTTTCAATAGGTCTAGGAATATTGATTCCCTTCAGTGTAAGAACTGCAAAAAAAAAAGTCAGGCTCTGGAGGGTGAACTAATGTTACCTGAGAATTGCACCTAATCCATTTTCTTTCTTTAGGTTTCTCTGTTTCTGTATCTTTGTCTTTCTCTGCCTCTGTCTCTCAATCCCTCTCTCTCAATCTCTTTGTCTCTCTTTCTCTTTATTTCTGTCTCAATCCCTCTCTCTCAAACTCTTTCTCTCTCAATCTCTCAGTCTCTGTCTCTTTCAATTCCTCTGTCTCAATCCCTCTGTCTGTCTTTCAATCTATCTCTCTTTGTCTCTGTCTCTCTCAATCTCTGTCTCTTTTTCTCTTTCTCTCTCAATCTCTCTGTCTCTCTCCTTCCCTCCCTCCCCCTTGGTCTCCCTCTCTTTCATTTTCTCCTCTTTTGCCTTCCTTGTCCAAGTCCATCTAGCCATTTCTGCTTTCTGCTTAGACAAGTAAAATAGCATGTTTAGCAGAAACAATGGACTATCTATCCTTCCCTAGAGTATCATTGTAGATTGAATCATAGAATCATACAATGTCAGAGCTGGAAAGGAACTTAGAAGCTCTTCATTTCACAGGACAGAGTAAGGCCTTTGGAGAAGTGACTGGCCCAAGGTCATATAATAAGTTAGATAACTGGAAAAGATTGGAACCCAGGTTTTCTCATTGGTCTAGAGATAGTGTCAATACCACCACTACTATTTTTTTTAAAGAGTTTTTAATCTGGCACCTAGTCACCAGGGGTACTGTGGGAAATAGTGTAGAGATCAAACCAACCAAGCACAGGACAGCTTACCCTTTGGTGGTATATGGTTAACCTTACTAGTTTATTGATTCTGTATTTCTATTTTATAGGGTTGTTTGAGGAAAGCACTTTGTAAACTATAAAGCCATATATAAATGTGACTTTAACAAATTCAGTGCAGCATTTATAAACTCTGGGGGATCTTTTTCCCAACTTCTAAGATCTGATGAGATAAGTCACTATTATCTACCCCTCAGAAGTCTAGCAGCAACCTCTAGGGGCTAGGATGTACCTTTTTAGTGCTACAGCTCATGAGCCCCTACCGGTATACCACCCACCATAATTGTAAGTTAATTATCAATTAGTCAGATAAACTAAACTTGTTTTTAGAAAGAAATATTTGCTACAGTAGGATAGTAAAAACAGTTGTTACAAAACATCATCACAGAAGTCTGTGACACTCTCCCATCAGTACATACAGAATCTAGTCAGGCATAGAGAGAAAATGTAGCAAAGTGGTAACTCTCAGCTCCTAGAAGTCCTTTCTTTGCTTTTTTAGGGTGATCAATATGTTCCCCTTAGGTATGGTGTATTGCTCTTCTGGGATGCTCTTTGTGAATGCCTTCCTGCATTACATCCAGTCTGTTCTCAGTTCCCAATACAGACACTGCCATTAGTCACTGCTTCCTGGGGAGATGATGCTAAGACACTAATCAAAAGATGAGAAGTCCAAAAATATTTTAGATCCTTCAAAGCTTACTAAATCCTCATCCAGTCAAGAAAGAGATCTAGACCAAGACTGAAGCCAAGATGCTCTTCTCCTCAACAAATGATCCCTCCTCATGGACTTTGCTGGAATACTCTCTCCTGTCTGCTTGCTCATGGGCCAGACTGACTTGGTATTTTAATAGATGACTCCTAAGTTATGACCAAGTTTCTTCTTGAAAACTTGAACACATTGCGCAACATTACTCCAGTTGATCAAGGACTTTCTGAATTTAGTCTAAAGTCCTTGCTTTATTGATTGATTGAAAGATGTTCTCACCTTGTAAAGTATCATTTACTTAAATGGGATGAAATGATTTGATTGATTTTACTCAATTGAGTCCCACCCCTACACCAACACTATATTAAATGCTTGCCATATATAGGAAATTGCAATTGGAAGCAAGGATACAAAGATGAAAATTATAGAGCCCCTGACCTCAAGGATCTGTAGGATAGTCTACTCATCTAAAAGGATAGAGATGTTTACACAATATATCAGAATTATATTTTATTCCCTCTGTGTTTCTCTGGAAACCTTATATTGTAGAAGGAAGAGACTTAGAATCAGAAGACTGGGCCTTGAGTTATAATTCTACCATTTATTAGTTGTGATCTTGGACAAATCACTTTATTTTTCTGGGCTTCTGTTTCCTCATTTGTAAATTGGAGTCAATAATGCTTCTACTATCTATCTCACATAATTCTTGCAAAGCTAACATTATAACTTACCTTGTTTTCATCTTTTTTGTAAGGTTTCAGATAAAGATGGACTAAGGACCACTTTCTATACTATTAATCTCATATATTTAATGTTCTGTGTAATATTGTACAGCTATACAAATTGACTGATTTTTTTCAATTGTATAAGAACAATGGACTGTAAGCTCATTTTCTATGGATTCAATGAAAGCAGCTTCAGTACAATTCCAGTAGCAGATTAGATAACAGAGATGATGTGTCATACATACATATATATCCTGTTCCCAAAATTTTTGTTCACCTATCCTATGTCTATGTTTTGAAAGTTTTCCATTCCATTATGGATATTTGTTAAGGTAATAGCTACTAAAACATTAATTTTTAAATTTTAAATTTTAATTTTTTAAAATTTTATTTTTTCCAGGTTGCTAGGTGGCACAGTGAATAGAGCACCAGACCTGGAGTCAGGAGGACCTGAGTTCAAATCCAGCCTCAGACACTTAACACGTATTAGCCACTTGACATTGGGAAAGTCACTTAACCCCAATTGCCCTGCCTTCCCCCCTCCAAAAAGCAAAAAAAAAAATTGTTGTTCCCAATCACATGTAAAAATAATTTTTAACATTTGGTTTTTTAAAATTTTGAGTTCCAAATTCTTTCCTTTTCTACCTCTTTCCCCACCTCCTTGAGAAAGCAAGCAATTTGTTATACATTATACATCTGCAGTCGTGCAAAACATATTTCCATATTAGTCATGTTGTGAAAGAAAACACAAACCAAAAAACAAAAACAAAATTAAGTTTTCAATAGTATGCTTCAATCTGCATTCAGACTCTCTCAGTTATTTCTCTGAAGGTGAATAGTGTTTTTCAGCATAAGTCCTTTGGAATTGTCTTGGATCATTGAAAATAGCTAAGTCATTCACAGTTGTTCATCATACAATATTATTGTTACTAGGTACAATGTTCTCTTGGTTCTGCTCACTTTGCTTCAGTTCTATTTTTTTTTTTTTTAGGATTAGAATTATATATTTAAGCCATCCCAATCACAAGCAAAATGATAAAAGGTCAGCACATTTGTCACATGTGATGCAAGTGAACCTAAGGTCCCCTGTAATTTTCTGTTCCACATAGAAAAGGATGGTCCAGCCGCTGCTGTGGTCCCCAGTGCCTGATTAGCGGGCTCCCAGTCTTCTTCACTCATCCTCATACCCGGTGGGGAGAGGATTGACGTGATGGTTATGAAATAGAGTATGGTTTCCGTCTCCCCATGGGAAGGCTTGGTCCGGATGCGGAGATGGGGGTAGGGGACGAATTCGGGCCGCTCGTGATGCTCCCGCGACTTCAGGTAGGCGTTCAGCATGCTGACCGCCACCCCGGGGAGCGCCACGAAGTAGGTCAGCGTCCTCCACATGCGGCCCGAGCCCTCCTCGCCGTGGGCTCTGCTGGAGAGCGCCCGCCCCGCCGGGGCGCGGACCTGGCCCAGCTGCGCCAGCAGCCGCCCGCTCACCGTTACAGCCATCTTCCAACCTGCTTCAGTTCTTATAAGTCTTTTTTGGCTATTTTTCTGAGAGCTTCTTGCTTGTCATCTCTTACAGCACAATAGTATTCCATCATAATTATATACTACAACCTGTTCAATCATTCTCCAATAGATGGGCATCCCCTCAATTTCCAATCCTTTGCCACCACAAAAAGAGCTGCTATAAATATTTGTGAGCATATGAGTCCTTTTTCTTTTTGTTTTGTATCTCTTTGGGATATAGACCTAATAGTGGTATTGCTGGGTCAAAGGTTATGCAAGGGTATGTGGTTTCTTTTCTTCAATGAATTTTTGTACATCTTTTTTTCCCATTTGGCCAATTCTTCTTTTTAAGATGTTTTTCTCTTCAGTGGATTTTTGTGCCTCTTTTACCATTCAGTCTATTCTAGTTTTAAGGCATTATTTTCTTCAGGTTGTGTGTGTGTGTGTGTGTGTGCCTCCTTTACTAAGCTGTTAATTCTTTTTTTCATTTTTCTTGCATCACTCTCATTTCTTTTCCCAATTTTTCCTCTACCTCTCTTATTTGATTTTTAAAATTCTTTTTGAGCTCTTCCAGGAATTCTTTGGGGGTAGGGGAGAAGCTGAGACCAAGTCACATTTTTCATTGAGACTTCAAATGTTTTTATTTTGTTGTCTTCTTCTGAGCTTGTGTTTGGTCTTCCCTGTCACCATAATAACTTTCTATGGTCAGGTCATTCTGTGGTTGCTGTTTGTTCATTTTTCCAGTCTATTTCTTGACTGTTAACTTTATATCAAAGTTGGGCTCTGCTTCCAGGGTGGAGGAGGCACTGTTTTAAGCTTTAGTTTTTTTATGCAGCTATTTCAGAGCTAGTTCTGGGGGTCTATAAGTTTTTAGTTCTTCCAAGGTGGTATGATCTAAGGAGATGTGTGTTTGCTATTCTCCTGGCCTGTGCTCTGCTCTGTGAGTGACCATAAGCACTATTTCCCACTTTGGAACTGTGACCCCACTGCCTTGCAGCAGCCAGAGTGTCTCCTCCTTGCCCTAGAACTATACCCTGGATCCATGTATGGGCAATACAACTGAGTCCTGCATCCTGTGTCAGCAGAAGGACTCCCATAATCTCCTTCTGACAAGTTGTTGGATCCCCTTACCATCTGTGGACTGAGAACTCAGGAAGCTGCTGCTGCTTATTCAGTTGCCCCCATGGCCTGCTGCTGGCTTGCCCGGGTCATTGCCTGACCTGCACTCCACTCATATCCTTGTGTGACAGAGCTTTCCTGTCAACCTTCCAAGTTGTCATGGACTGGAAAATTGTTTCACCTCATCCTTTTGTTAGTTCTGTGGCTGCAGAATTAGTTTTGAGGCATTATTTTAAAATTGTTTGGAAGGGAATGTGGGAGAACTCAGACAAGTCCCTATCTTTTTCTCCACTATCTTGGCTCTGACCCCTATTAAAAACATTATTGCTATTATTCCCTATCTTTTCTGAGTTTCTTGCTGACTCCAAGCCTGTTAGGGTAAAAGACAGTGTAGAGCACTCAATTCCATCACAAAAATAATATTTGTATTTTCTTCTGGATCTTCATATCTCAATCAACCATATATACATATACATACATACATATATACATACACACATATGTATAGTGCCTATAATTGCTTGATTGCAAATTTTAAAAGCATATACATTAAGGACTTGATCGGAAAAGAAAAATGGAAAAACAGTAGCCACATTGAGCAACCACAAAGTCAATAATCAAGAAGGGAAAAATCTCCCCTTTCCTCACTCAGCAGCAACAGCTACTTTTCCTAGACAATGCCAGATGAATGTCAACCCTGAGACAAGGCACTGTTTTGTTTCATGGCAGGACAACCTTGATCCTCAATATTTACTGGTTGATGACCGTGAACAGTACAATTAAAACAATAGTATTAGGTAACTCCACTAATCTCATTGT
The DNA here is from genome assembly GCF_028583685.1 of Petaurus breviceps papuanus. Lineage (NCBI taxonomy): Eukaryota > Metazoa > Chordata > Mammalia > Diprotodontia > Petauridae > Petaurus > Petaurus breviceps. The sequence goes on along the minus strand of NW_027186296.1, from coordinate 38,294,603 downwards.
ATTAATTTCTTTCATGACCTCTGCCTCCTATGAAGTGAATGACATTTTGGATGTGAGCCAGTCTCCCACAATTTAAGAAATTTAACTCAATGGAAATTGATTCAGATTTTATATGTGCAAAGCACTGTTTTAAACTTGGGACCATCACCAGTTGTCCTGACCTGTGTCTTACCACTATACTCTGATGACTCTGGAGGAGACTGAGAGGCTGTTGACTTTGCACAGCCCTACCCCACTTAAATCCAATTCACTTGTGAGTCAAAGGCATCACCCTCCTGATCTCATTGATCCTATTAGAGAGTGAAGGACAAACGACAACAGTAACAATTGTGTTAGGCATTGAGATAAACTATGAGTTCTGTTTTTGTGGAGTTTGTAGTCCAAATGTGGGAAGTGACACATATGGGTAGAACAATAACATGCACTGCTATATGTACACAAGAGAGGCACAAAGAGGTCTAAGGAGTGGGTGTGGAGGAGATTGTTACCAGTCTGGGAGTTTCAGCAACAGCTGACTGGACAAAATGGTCTTTTAGTTGGGTTTTAAAGAATAGAGAAGAATTCAAAAGAATAAAATAGGGGAGGAAGGATTTCTAGATCTAGAGAAAAATGTAACAGAGGCAGAAAAGTACAGGACATTTATGGAGCCCAGTAAGTGGTCCTGTTTGGTTGGAGTACAGACTAGCAGTAGAGTACAGTACAATGTAGTACATGGGCAGTTAGGTGGTACCATAGCACACAGAGTGCCAGGCATTGAGTCAGGAACACTCATGTTCCTTCATTCAAATCTGGTCTCAGACACTTACTAGCTGTGTGACCCTGGGCAAGTCATTTAACCCTATTTGCCTCAGTTTCCTCAGCTGTAAAGTGAGTTGGAGAAGCAAACGGCAAACCACTGCAATTTCTTTGCTAAGAAACCTTAAATGAAGTCACAAAGAATCAGACACAACTGAAGAAAACAGGAAGGTATAGGAGAGCATGAAAGAGGATGAGTATAAAACAAAGCTGTAAAGGTAAAATGGCGCCAGATTTGTGAAGGGCTTCAAATGCCAAGAAAAGAATTCTAAACGTACTCACTAGGCAACAGTGTTGATGAAGGGCTTTTAATCAATAACCATATCTGTGCTTTGTCTTTTCTCTGGGGATCAATAGCTTCTGAAAGAAAAATACTTTCTAACTCTACTCTGGGAACTCACTCTTGAAGATAAATAGGTATGAGTCTTTGTCTTCAATGATTTTAGGACCACTCATATCTTGGGCAGAAAGATGATAAGCTGAAAGGAGGCAAAACAGTATAATAGAAAAGACATTAGGGGGTGGTTAGGTGGAGCAGTGAATAGAGCACTGGCCCTGGAGTCAGGAGGACCTGAGTTCAAATCCAGCCTCATATACTTACTAGCTGTGTGACCTTGGGCAAGTCACTTAACCCCAATTGCCCTGACATCCACCTTCCAAAAAGCACTCCCCCAAAAAAAGAAAAGACGTTAGATTTAGAGTCATAGCATTTGTCATCAAACCTTTTTTTCTGCTACTTATTACCTGGGTAATAATGTTACCTGAGCAAATCGTTCCACTTCTTTGATGCTCAATTAGCTCACGGATATGGTGAAGATATTGGATGAGATGATCTCTCTCTTCTTGGGTCCTTCACAAGCTTTGTTGTTGTTTTTCAATCTTTTTTCAGTCATCTCTGACTCTTTGCGACCCCATTTGAGATTTTCTTGGCAGAGATACTTGAGTGATTTGCCATTTCCTTCCCCGGCTCATTTTACAGATGACGAAACTGAGGCAAACAGGGTTAAATGATTTGCCTAGGGTCACACAGCTAGTACGTGTCTGAGGCAGGATTTGAATTTAGGTCTTCCTGATTCCAAACACAGCAGAGCTCTATCCTTTGTGCCATCTGGTTGCCCCCTTCTTTACAAGTTACCCAAATCTTAACTTTTGGAGGACCAAAGGAAACAGAATGAATAATGAATGGTACTCATGCACCTAGGGGTTTGATATACTCTATTAATTTTCTTTCTTTTTTAAAAAAGTGTTATAAAGGTCCCTAAATTATTCCATGTGATTCCTATGGCCTCAGTTTTGATGCCAGCTTCGGGAGAAGAGGAATTAGTCTTTTCCTTGATATCCAGCCCTCCCTGCCTTCACTTTGCCAGTGCCAAGTGCAAGGGCTCTTTGCTAAGTGGCTATTTATGCAATGGGCATTAAGTATCTGACAGATAGTAAATATAACTATAATACTCACTCCCACCCAGGTAAGTTGGGTGGTTTTCCTAATGGACAGTCTCATGAACTGCACTATGTACCTTTGAGAGGATATGAACTCTGATTGGGAGAAAACTGGGCTCATCTTTGTGTATCCGTAAGGGACTTATTTCAGTGGGTTGGAGAGAGACTTCAATAGAGGATTTCTACTTTAACAGAGACTAGGCAAGGCAGGGACTTTTGAATGAAAGATTAGAGCTCCTGGGCCACAGCAATATGAGGAAACTGACCCCCATTACATCCCTTGACTTCCTATGTATACATTCCCCATGGTGAGATTTTTCCCTCTGGCTTTGCTTTAGCTGAGACCTTGTCTCATTCCCACTTGAAGAGCTCTTTACCCTCATGGATTCTTTGTTTATTCTTATCTGTATAATTTCTCCAATTGGCTGCTTTCTTTGATAAAAAGGTTTATGATGGACTTTTGTATAACCTGCATTTGGTGGGAATGAAACTAGTGAGTATGAGTGAGGGGCTACCCTTCCCCAGTGAAAGCTATCAGGGATGACAGTTTTTATTCTAAACCCAGACTCATACCCCCAAACTATTTGAGTGGTAGCAGATATAATTCTAGCTTCTTGTCCATCCTTCATTTTCGAAGAGGTCCAAAGGCTGATGTCACTAAGGCTTGATACCCCTCTCAAAGATGGAGGAATTCACCCAGGCTCAATGATTCTGTATCCTACTTGCTCTTCATACACCCCATCCCACCCCCCAGTTAGGCTGTAGGTAGTGCAGGCACAGCCTCCTTTCTGCAAAGGTGAGCCAGACTCCATACATCTACTTATGCCAATTCTAGCCCACATCTATGTATTTATGTATTAGACATCCCCCATATATATATATATATATATGCGCGCGCGCGCGCGCGCGTGTGTGTGTGTGTGTGTGTGTGTGTGTGTGTGTATAACCAGAATGGAAAAAAAAAATCCAATCTAACACAACTCAAATTAGAAAATATAAAGTCAAGGCAACATTGTATAGTGGTACCTGGCTCTGGAGTTAGTCTGATCTCAAGACCTATTTCTGATACTATTTGTAATTGCCTGTATTTCCTTTAATAACTCACTTAACTTTCCTGGGCCTCAATTTCTTTAACTGTAAAATGAAAGGGCTGGGCTAGATTGTCTCCAAAGATCCTTCCTATTATTCTCTTAGACTCTAAATTCCCGGACCATGGCTATAAAATATTTTCCTATAAAGGCTCATGATACACTTGGGAAAAAAATCCATTAAGGACCACAAACAAAATCTGTTTTACGGGTAAGACAAATTTCTTTGAGACAATTTGACTCCTCTTTTTAAAAAAATGTTTTTTTTCCTCTCCAATTACATGTAAAAACGATTTTTAACATTTAAAAAAAGTTTTGAGTTCTAAATTCTCTTTCTTCCTTCTTTCCCCTCTCCTCCCTCCCTGAGATGGTAAGCAGTCTAATATAGGTTATATATGTGCAATCATGTAAAATATTTCCATATTAGCCATTTAAAATTTTTTTTAATTTTTTGCTTTTTGGAGGGGGGAAGGCAGGGCAATTGAGGCTAAGTGACTTGTCCGTGGTCACACAACTAGTAAGTGTTAAGTGTCAGAGGCTGGATTTGAATTCAGGTCTCCTGACTCCAGGGCCAGTGCTCTATTCACTGTGCCACCTAGCCACTCCTATATTAGTCATTTTATATGAGAAGATTTGAACAACAACAAAAAAAAGAAAGTGAAAATAGTCTGCTTCATTCTGTATTCAGACTCCATAGTTCTTTCTCTGAAGCTAAATAGCACTTTTCGTTATTAATCTTTTGGAATTGTCTTGGATCATTGTATTGCTGAGAAGAACTAAGTCATTGGCAATTCACCACATGATATTGCTGTTATTGTATACAATGTTCTGGTTCTGCTCACTTCACTTTGCCTCTGTTCATGTAAGTCTTTCCAGGTTTTTCTGAAATCACCCTGCTTGTTTATCTCTTATAGTGCAATAGTATTCCATCACAATCATATGTTGAACAACTTGTTCAGCCATTCCCCAATCAATGGACATCTCCTTAATTTCCAATTCTTTGTCTCCAGAAAAAAGAGCTGCTATAAATATATTTAAGCAGACAGGTCATTTTCCCTTTTTTCTAAAATCTCTTTGGGATACAGACCTAGCAGTGGTATTTCTGGATTAAAGGGTATGCACAGATTTATAGCCCTTTGAGCATAGTTCTAAATTGCTCTGCAGAATGGTTGGATTAGTTCATGCATTAACAATGCATTAGTTTAACTATTCTTTTTAAAAAATTCAAAATAGGAAATATAAAGTTCTATCTAACATAAAATAAAAATTATCCTTTGATTCTATGCTATGTCCTATTAAGGAAAAAGAGAGAAGGGAAAAGGAATGAGAGAAAAAGGAAAAAAGGAAGAAGACATAGAAAAAGAAACATAAGCAGAAATATATAAAGCAAAAGAGATAAATGAAAAGACAAAGAGATAGAGTCATATAGATTGACAACAGAATTTCTAGTTTAAAAAGAACTCAGTGGCCATCTAGTCCAACCCATATCTGAAAAAGAATCCCTACTATTACGACAACAAATGACCTTTGTTTGAAAAATTGGGGAGGCTCATTCCACTTTGGGGAAGCTTTCATTCTTTTTCCTCCCAGGAATTAGGGCTAAGTGACTTGCCCAGGGTCACATAGTAGTAAGTGTCTGATTCCATATTTGAACTCAGGTCCTCCTAGCTCCAGGGATGGTGCTCTATCCAATGTGCCACCTAACTGCCCCAACAACTTTCATTCTTAGGAAATTTTGCTTGACATCAAGGTTAAAATTTGTTTCTGCATCTTCCTCTAGTAGCTCCTAGTTTGTTCCTCTGAAGCCAAGCAGAACAAGTCTAATTCCTTTTCCACATAATAACTTTTCAAGAGTTCTGTAAGGTTAATCATCCCCCAGTTCCTTCAACAGATCTAAATATGGCATGATCAGGAAACTTTACCTCCTCAATTATTCTCCTCTGGACATTCTCCAGTTTATCAATGTCCTTTCTAAAATGTGCCCCCCAGAAGCAACTGCAATAATCCAGATATTAGTAGAGTAAAGAGTAGACCAGAAGAGTAGAGAGGGACTGTTACTTCCTTATTCCCCAGGGTTATGCTTTTCAGTGCAGCCCCAGATCACATTAGCTTTCTCGGCTGCCACGTCATATTGCTGACTCATTTTGAACTTGCAGTCCACTAAAACCCCCTTGTCTTTCTTGGAGGAACAACAATCTAACCAGGCCTCCATTTTCTTGAACTCTGTTTTAAGACTTTACATTTTGTCCCAATTAAATTTAGTCTTAGTAGAATGAACCCAGTTTTAGAGCCTGTCAAGATCCTGACTCTATCATCCAGAGGGTTAGCTATACCTCCTAGCTTTGTGTCAAGACATAAAGTTGGGGCGGCTAGGTAGCCTGGTGAGTAAAGCGCCGGCCCGGGAGTCAGGAGGATCCGAGTTCGGTTCTGGCCTCAGACACTTAATACACACACACACACACACACACACACACACACACACACAAACAAAAAACTAGCCATGTAACCTTGGGCAAGTTACTTAACCCCAACTGCCCTCCAAAAAAGCAAAAAAAAAAAAAAAAAGACAAAGTCAAATACAGCTAAATAGACACAAAGACTGACCTTTAAAGAAACACCAAACAGCAGTAGTAAACAAAAATGGCTATTTGTATTAAAGACATGGAAAAATACATTGCCAGAATGTGTTATTACAAATATTTTCATTTCTATATAAAATTTGGAAACACAAGTATTCTTGAGATTCTCCCTTTTTAAATTTTCTTTTTTTTAAGACAGATGTTTATTGATGTCTTTTGTTTGTACATTTCCTAAATTACCTCCTGAATCCCTGTCTCTTCCCTGAGTCCATTCTTTATAACAAAGACTTTTCTCCTGATACAGTGAATAGAGAGGCAAGCTTGGAGTAAGAAAGGTTCAAATTCAGCCTCAGAGACTTATTAGCTGTGTGACCTTAGCAAGTCATTGAACTTCTTTGCCTTAGTTTCTTTGCCTGTAAAATGGGGGAAATGGCACCTCTCTTACAGGGTTGTTAGGAGGGTCAAATATTTATTTTAAAGAGCTTAATATAGCACCTGGTACATGTACTCCATGCATGGTGTTCCATACATGTGCCCCATGAATGCTTATTCCATTTCTCCTTCCCTCATTCTTTAAAGGGTTAAAAACCCACCCTTTTTTAGCCTTAAAAAAAAATTGTTTTAAAGTCTATTTTCATGGAGCGGTTCTGCTCCCTTGTGGCCTTTTGGGGCATTACAATAAAAAATTGAAGTCACGTTGGGCTTTTGCAACTATGAGCACAAATGATAACCCATCAGGGGTCTTGCTCCAGAAAATAGTGAATTTATTTCTATAATATTATAATGTAATGGAAAGAAATGAAATTAAATCGAAGTAATATGCATGGAGGGATGTTCCCTATCCCTGTTCTAGAAGGTGGGATTATATTTAGTTAATAGAGGAAGGGGTGTAATTATATCTATATCTGATTGAAGATGATGTATTTTTTAGTTAGTGTTTCTGATTATCTGTATATCAGGTTAGCACAGCTTCTGACTAGGAACTGCCTGATTGAAGCAAGGGGCTGGAGATCAGAACCATTTCCTGTCCAATACCTGCCACCATGGCTTGCTCTGGGGTTCACCTGACTTTTCAAGAGAGGAAGTAGGTTCAGTACTTCTCATGCTGGCTCTTTGCCCACACTTCAGCTACTCTAGAGAAAGCTGCTACTTGCAGAGTTACTAATTATAAAACTGGTTATGTGGTCAAAGCTTAAGGGGTTTCCAAAACAAGGGGAAGGAGATTTCGAAAAAGGTAACCAATGTATAAATATGAATCAGGCATAGAACAAGTAATTTATTGCCACATTAAATAGAATGATTAGAACATGATTTAATAATTTATTACTTCTACTACAACCAATTAAGAGACTGGTACTCAAGCCTTGGGCAGCTAGTTGATGCGGTGGATAGAGCGCCAGGTCTGGAGTCAGGAACACTCATTTTCCTGAGTTCAAATCTGGCCTCAGACACTAGTTGTATGACCCTAGGCAAGTCACTTAACCCTGTTTGCCTTAGTTTTCTCATCTATAAAATGATCTGGAGAAGGAAATAGCAAACCACTCCAGTATCTTTGCCATGAAAACCCCAAACGGGGGTCACAAAAAGTCAGAACTGACTGAAAAATGACTGAACAATAACTCAAGTCTCATTGTAACAAGTATACTTTTTGCAAGGCTGCAAATTGGGGCAGCTAGGTGGCGCAGTGAATAGAGCACTGGCCCTGGAGTCAGGAGGACCTAAGTTCAAATCTGACCTCAGATACTTAACACAAAAACTACCTGTGTGACCTTGGGCAATTCACTTAACCCCAATTGCCTTTCAAAAAGGTGGCTGGTGGGCAGGTGGGCGGGAGGGGGGGCTGTAAATTACCCAGTTCACATTTTACCTATACTGAGAACAGTTCAAGCCCCCTTCAAATGGTATCCCCTCGCTCATGCCAATTTTTCCAAGCCTGATCCTGCTATTCATTCTGCAACCACAATTACTCCCTCCAGTATACATTGCCTTTGTCACCAGCTCAGGTAGCCCTTCCAGAACCTTTCAGTGTCTACCAGGTTGATAACTAAAGGAAAGGTAATACAAAAGGAGCAAAAAGGTAACTAGGGCCTTCTACAAAGTAGAAGGGGGTCACTTTGGGAAACAGACTCACATAAACCAAGGTAGAGAAGGACCTTTCCTACTCCCACCTCCCAATTAGGGTCACATCTTGTCTTCTTGAGATCTACCTCCCACAGACCCATCAGCTTTCTTTTCTTCTGGAAAGTGTGGCAACTTATGTCATTAGATGTCTATCAGTTCAGGTGACTCAATGCAGAGATAAGTCATACACAGTCAATAGCAGGCAGAAGATATCTATGCATAGTCAAAATTTGATGAGGCCCCATGAAGGCAAGCAAAGAATGTCTACACATGCTCAAAGTTAGGGGACCTTTTCTGTTAGCAACATGTATAGAAACAAAAGAACACAGATGAATTGAAAACTGAGGATTTGCTCTGCAACTTCTATGTATACCTGGTTAATTATAAGAATTAGGATTATAATACATAACTGTGATTGTAATTACTATGATTAATTAATGATAATGATGATGATAGGGATGTAATGGAGAGCTGATCAGGTCAATGAGAGCTGGGTTCAAGTTCTACCTTTGATAAATCCTGACTGCAAGACCCCAGGCAAACCACTTAATCTCCCAGTGCCCCCAGGCAACTATCTAAGACTGTTATAATGGCTGAAGAAGTTGTGGCATGTGATTGTAATGGAATACTATTGTTCTATAAGAAATGACTCAGGGGAAGATTTCAGAAAAACCTGGGAAGACTTATATGAACTGATACAAAGTGAAGTGAGCAGAACTACCGTGTTTCCCCAATAATAAGACCTATCCCGAAAATAAGCCCTCCCCTTACTGTGTGAGATTCCTCTAAAATAAGCCCTCCCCTGAAAATAAGCCCTATTGAGATTGCTACTGTAGTGAAGGTGATCCCCTGCGCTACACGCTACATTACGGTACCCTCTGTATGCACCGTCTGCAGCAGTGAGCGCGTCATCCTGTTCTTCCCCAGTGATTTGCTTGCTGGTACATTTTTTTGTTCACATTTACCTGTTTATTAAAATTGCTGTCAATGTTCATTAAAATAAGCCCTCCCCTGAAAATAAGCCCTCTGGTGTTTTTCTGTGCAAAAAATATAATAAGACAGTGTCTTATTATCGGGGAAACATGGTAGGAGAACATTGTACACAGTAACCGCAATGTTGCTGTTCAATTGTTTTCAGTTTCATCTGACTCTTTCTGACCCCATTTGGGGTTTTCTTGGCAGAGATAGTGGAGTGGTTTGTCATTTCCGTCTCCAGCTTGTTCTACAGATGAGGAAGTTGAGGCAAACAGGGTTAAGTAACTTGCCCAGAGTAATATAACCAGTAAGTTTCTGGGGCCAGATTTGAACTCAGAAAGATGAGTCTTCCTGATTATAGGACTGGCATTCTATCCACTAAGCTACCACTGTGCTGCTCAACAGCAATATCGTAATGATGTTTAACTGTGAAAAACTTAACTTCTCTAATCAATCCAATTCATGATGATTCCAAATGACTCACCAAGGCAAAATGCTCTCTACATCTACAGAGAGAACTGATGAACTCTGAGCGCAGATTGGAGCATGCTTTTTTTCTCCACTTATATTTGCTTTTGTTTTTTTTTCTTTTTGCAATATAACTAATATGGAAATATGTATCACATGACTTCACATGTATAAAGGATATCATTTTGCTTGTCTTCTCAGTGGGTGAGGGAGGAGTTGGAGGGAGGAAGAGATTGGGAACTCAAAGTTTTTTTAAAACGAATGTTAAAATAAAGTATTATTTTTAAAAAGCTTATCAATGGCAGAGTAATAACTTCAATCCAAAATCAAACCAATGATAATAATAGGTAACATTTATATAGCACTTTCAGAGCTGTAATCAGCTTTGGCATAAGATTGTCACCACTGAGCCTCATCCTTTGGGATATTCATGCCAGAATGTGAAACAGAGTACAGGGCTAGTAATGATATAGCCTTTAAGATTTACAAAGCACTTTACACATGCAATATTACTTGATCCTCATAATAACTACATAAGATAAGTGTTATTATTATCTCACTTTACAGATGAAGAAACCAAGGCAGAAAGAGGTTAAGTGACTTGCCACACAGCTAGTAGTAAGTGTCTGAGGCCAGATTTGAACTCAAGCCCTATACTGTATCCATGGTGTCATTTAGATAACTAGGGATGAATGACCAGGTGAGGTTCTGGGGAGCTTTCAACAACTCCACTGAGATGGTCTGGTCCTTCTCATTGTTTCTTCTTTTGTTTGTTCCATGTAGTGCTGACTGCTTGGAAAGACAACCCAAAGATGGTACAACATTTCAGTGTTCCCTTATACGTTCACAATATTGGTCCATAGCCATACACTGCACTGCTTGGGGGTGTAATGCGAATGTAAATTTTAAAGATCTTCCCTGCCCCTAGGCTAAAGTGCACCAGAAGCCTGGGGAGGGAGGCTTGTTTTTCAGTAGATACTTTTTGATTGGCCAGTGGGTCAATAAGGTTGTTACATTCTCTGAGCCAGGAGAAGGCTATATAAGCCCTGATGTGTAGCTTTGTTTTGGGACTCACTTTGAGAAGTGTTCTGTGATTTGATCTGAATTCTGGGAAGCCGTTGTTGAGAGTCCCCCGGCTTTGAAAAACCCAGAATGTGGAAACCCAGATGTTGACTGGGTATGGATGTAATGGTTGGACAGTTTGGAAATCTGTCTACTTGATGTTTCTGTCTTGATAATTCTGCCTGTATACTTTGAGGTTCAGGGTGCTGACCTTTTCTCCTGAACAAGGTAAACGATATATGTCTGACTGATTAAACTAAGCTTGTTAACCCATTTTGAGTTGCTTTCCTTTAACAAAGCAGATCCAAGAACCTGTGTGAGCAGGCACCCTGAGGACACTGGGGTGCTTGCTGCTACAGGGGGTCAGGACGAAGACAACACAAAAGACAGCATCTGAGCTATGATAATACATCCTCCAAATTTGCCTTTAAGCTGGCAAGCATTTTCAATTCCTTTAAACCATCCTCATTTGGCACAAACCCAAAACATTTTATCACCTTGATGTTTTTCCTCTGAATACTCTTCAGCTTAGCAACTGTCCAGTCTCAAATATGGCATCCAGATTTAATCACCATATTTATTCTGACCAGGACAGAATATATGGAGCCATCATCTCCCTAGTTCTTGAAACTATGCCTCTTTTAGTGCAGCCTAAGACTACATTAGCTTTTCTGCCTGCCATATTATGTTAATGACCAATACTGAGCTTGAGGTCTAGTATGCCTACCAGGTCTTTTTCAAGTGAACCACCATCTAATCATCTAGTCATACTTCTCCTACCTTCTACTTTTTTTTTTTTTGCTTTTTTTTTGGGGGGGGAGGCAGGGCAATTGGAGTTAAGTGACTTCCCAAGGTCACACAGCTAGTAAATGTTAAGTGTCTGAGGTCGAATTCGAACTCAGGTCCTCCTGACTCCAGGGCTGGTGCTTACCTTCTACTTCTGAAACTGTTTTTTAAACCACATTCAGCCCAACATTTTAGCCCATTAAGAGATTCTTAGATCCTGCCTACACAAATCTAACAATGTTCACTATCTCCCTGAATGCCTCAGCTTTATACCTTTTGCACATTTGATTAAGTGTGTGGTCTATTATCCAAGTTATTAATAAAAATGATGAATAGCACAGGACCAAGGGCAGATTCCCAAGGTCAGACCACTGGACACCTCCTACCAAGTTAACAGCAAATTGTAAATGACTACTTCTTGGGTCTAGTTCATTCAACTGGTTTCAAATCCTCCCAATGGTACTATCATATAAACCCACCTAGGCATCTAGGGGACACAGTGAATGGAGGTATGGACCTGGAGTCTGGAAGACATGAGTTTATATGCAGCATCAGATAGTATCTGTGCCCTGGGTGAGTTACTTCATACCTGCCTAAGTTAACTGGGGATAATAATTGCACCTATCTCCCATGACTGTTGTGAGAATCAGTTGAAATAATATTTGTAAAGCACTTATCAAAGAGCTTGGCATATAGTAGATACTTAATAAATGCTTATTCCCTTCCTTTTCCACAAGAATATTGTGAGGGATACCATTAAATGCTTTGCTGAAATCTAGGCAAACTACAACATTAACTTGATGTATTAATCTAGTAATCTTATCCAAAAGGACATGAAGTTAGTCTGGGTGTCCTGTCCTTGAGAAAACCATGCTGGGTTCTTTGCAATCATCATTTTCTTTTCTAGACATTAACTAGCCTCCCCTTCAATAATACCTGCTAGAATTTTGTCAAGAATGTTGAATAGCAGAAGGTGAAGCACTGATCCCTTGGGCACTCGACTAGACACCTCCTTTCAAGTGTACATCAATGGGTTAATGACTACCTTTGGGGTCCAGTCAATCAACCAGTTTTGAATTCACAACTACAATATTATCAGTTGACTAATATCTTACAATTTTCCCCACAAGAATAGCACTTGTTCAAATGCTTTATTGAAATGTAGGTATATTTTTTGTTTAATATTCCCCTGACATAAGGTTCTAGTAACTCTGTCAAAGAAAAAAAAAGGAAATGAAATTTGTTTAGCATGATCTGGCTTTTTTTGTACTATTCTTATTTCATTTTTTCTCAATTACATGTAAACAAAAATTTAACATTCTTTTTTTTTATTTTAAGTTCTATATTCTCTCCCTCTTTCCCCTCTTCCCTCCTTGAGAAGGCAAGCAATTTGATATATACATGTGCAGTCATGCAAAACATTTCCATATTAGCCATGTTGCAAAAGAAAATGCAGATCCAAAAAAAAAAAACCCACACAAGAATAATAGAGTAAAAAAAAAAAAAAGGGTGCTTCACAGCATGACCTGCTCTTGAAAAAGTCATACTAACTCAGTGATCACCATATTCCTTTGTAGATGGTTTTCTCAAGCTATCCCTTTAGAAAGTATTGCAGAATGGTGTGGGAAATGGAAGACCAGCTCATTTGCCTGTAGTTTCAGATTTCATTCTCCAGGGACATTTTGCCCTTCTCCATTTCTGCAAGTCCTCTCCCTTTCATTCAGAGATCACTGACAGTGGCTCAGCTATCACATTTTCTAGTTCTTTCAGTAACCAAGTTGTTGTTCATTTGGACCAGGTGACTTGAATGCATCAAGGACAATTAGAGGTGCTCTCTTATCAGCACCTGACTAATTTTGAATAGTAACTTACTATTTAGATATTTTTGCTCTCTCCTTCCCAGTCCAAAGTTCATTCTTATTGGCAGAGGAGACAGGAGCAAAAAAGGAGTTAAGCAACCCAGTCTTCTTTTTGTCCTCAGTCAATCAATCAATCAATCAATCAGTCAATCAATCAACTACTAAGTGGTAGGCAGCATGCTAGGGATATAAATACAAAGAATGAAATGATTTCGGCTTTCAAGGGATTGTTTATATGCTAAAGGGGAAGACAACAAGTATATTTATAAGTATGTACAGAATAACTACACCAACTATTTTCATCATTCCATTTACCTTGAGCAGTTTTCCTGTTTTTACTTAATATAGTTAAAAAAAATTTTTTTTGGTTGTCTTTAACTTTCCTTGTTGACCATAGCTTGTTCTAAGCTTTAGTATTTCTGACATTATTCTTATAAGACCAAACCATGAAAATGACAAATGTTGGAAGAACCTTGGGAAAAGAGAACAATTAACATATTGTTGGTGGAGTGAATTTGTCCAGCCAGTGACCCTTAGTCACAAAACTGTATATTCCCTTTGACTCAGTGACAAAGCTACTAGACTCCTATTCCAAAAAGATAAAAAAAAAAATGGGGCAACTGGGTGGTACAGTGAATAGTCCTGAGCCTGGAGTCAGGAAGACTCATCTTTCTGGGTTCAAATTTGGCTTCAGTCTCTTACAACTGTGTGACCCTGGGAAAGTCACTTAACTCTGTTTTCTTTAGTTTCCTCATCTGTCAAATGAGCTGGAGAAGGAAATGACAAACCACTCCAGGATCTTAGCCAAGAAAACCCCAAATGGAGTCACAAAGAGTTAGATACAACTAAAAAAAAAAAAACCCAACATCAAAAATACTTATGGCAGCTCTTTTTGTAAGTGGTAAAGAAATGGAAGCCAAAGTTCAATGTTGAACACATTATGGTATGTTAATATAATCAATGTTAGTGTATAGAAATGACAAAAGGTACAGTTTCAGAGAAACCTGGGAAGATTTATAGGAATTGATACAGAATGAAATGAGTAGAACCATGAGAACTTATACAATAACAACATTGTAAACACAAACAACTTTGAAAGACTTAAGAATTCTTTTTATTTTTTTTTTTGGAGGGGGGAAGGCAGGGCAATTAGGGTTAAGTAACTTGCCCAAGGTCACACAGCTAGTATGTCAAATGTCTACGGTCGAATTTGAACTCAGGTCCTCCTAACTCGAGGACTGCACCACCTAGCTGCCCCTAAGAATTCTGATCAACACAATGACCAACCATGATTCCAGAGGAGCAATAATGAAACATGCTACCCACTTCCTAACAGAGAGGTGACAGATTCAGGGTACAAACTAAGACAAATATTTTTTAACATGTCCATCTGGGGAATTTGTTTTGTTTGATTTTTACATATTTGTTATAAGGATCTTCCCCCTCCCCACTTTTTTCTTTCCTTCCTTCCTTCCTTCCTTCCTTCCTTCCTTCCTTCCTTCCTTCCTTCCTTCCTTCCTTCCTTCCTTCCTTCCTTCCTTCCTTCCTTCCTTCCTTCCTTCCTTCCTTCCTTCCTTCCTTCCTTCCTTTTTTTTTCGTAAATAGTATTTTTTCCAATTACATATAAAGATAGTTTTCAACATTATTTTTTGTAAGAATTTGAGTTTCAAATTTTTTCACCCTCCTACCCCCCCCCTCCCCAAGATGTCAAGCAATCTGATATAGGCTATACATATGCAATCATGTAAATATATCTCCACATTAGTCATGCTGCAAAAGAAGGAACAGAATAAAAAGGAAAAACTACCAAAAAAAGAGTGAAAAGAGTATGCTTCAACCTGCATTCAGACTCCATAGCTCTTTCTCTGGATGTGGATAGCATTTTCCATTATGAGTCTTTTGGGATTGTCTTAGATCCTTGAACTGGTGAGAAGAACTAAGTCAATCATAGTTGCTTATCCCATAGCGTTCTCCTGATTCTGTTTACTTCACTCAGCATTTCCTTTTCTGAGTTTGTGTTTTGATCTTACCTGTCACCAT
The DNA here is from genome assembly GCF_028583685.1 of Petaurus breviceps papuanus. Taxonomy (NCBI): domain Eukaryota; kingdom Metazoa; phylum Chordata; class Mammalia; order Diprotodontia; family Petauridae; genus Petaurus; species Petaurus breviceps. Next base: position 38,279,390 of record NW_027186296.1, on the reverse strand, counting down.
AGTAGTTTTCTAAGGTCAGGGCTCTTTTGGGGGGTTTGATTTTTTTTGCCCATTTTAAAAAGCTGAGCTCTTTTCCTGGGGTACAGGGGGCACTGTCCCAAATTTCTTACACTGGGGGCCAGGGACCTGGTCACTGGTTTTCTGTGCTGGGGCTTCTTGGCCTGGTGGCTTCCTCGCTCTGCTAGGGTGGCCCAGCCTCGTTGTGTCTCCTGTGCCCTGGGTTCTGAGGCTTGCAGTTTAGCTGCTGCATAGGGGCTGGAGGCCTCATAGCTGGCTTATTGTGCTACTGTTCTGTACCAGCAGGGCCTTGAGTGTTGATCTGTGCTGTGGCTAAGAGCCTTCCATTGCCTTGCCCAGACACCACCTGTGCTGAGCTGTGCTCCCCTTTTACAGAAGTGAGACATACCTTTCCTGAAATCCTTCTAAGTTATCTTGGGCTAGAAAATTGTTTCACTCCACCTTTTTGTGGATTCTGTCACTCTAGAATTAGAGGTTGTTCCTGAGTGAGTAGGAGAGGTGAACACTTCTCAGACTATATCCTAAAATCTAGTAAGGTTTCTTGTGGGAACAAGCCAGAGTATTGGTTTCACTCTTCCCCCATTCTTTACTACTTACTGCCAATCAGCCTTAAACACTTCAGGAATTTTAGGAATCTCTTAGAGCCCTTCCCACTCCTTCACTTTGCTGTTTGCCAATAAGGATACATACACTTGGATTGGCTATCCCCTATTTCCTTGTTCTTTGTCCTTTTCCATGCCCAGACTGTAAGCCCGCCTCCCAGCCAATGGGAGAAGGGACAGCAGTGGGACTGACTGCGTTAGGGTATAAATTCTTTGCTCTGTCTTCTGTAGCGCCTCATTCCACTGGTTGGAAGTAGTGGGAGGGATGACCTCTTCTCCCGAGAACTGAATAAAATTTCCTGTTCTTTCCTCTAGGCACCTCTGACTTGTAATTTTTGGGGTAGAGAATTTTTGGGGTCTCTGTGCCCCACACATGAGGAAAACTGGGGAAGAGTTTGGGCAACTTCGTGGCTTCTCTTTGCCATCTTGGTTCTGCCCTTCTCCCTCCTTTTTTTTCCATTTTCTTTCTTTCTTTTTTTGCTTTTTGGAGGGCAATTGGGGTTAAGTTACTTGGCCAAGGTCACACGCCTAGTTTTTTTTTTTGTTAAGTGTCTGAGACTCCTCCTGACTCCAGTGCCGGTGCTCTATTCAGTGCAACACCTAGCCGCCCCTCCCTCCTTTTTTTCAACAGGAGAAGGTGAGGGGAAGAGAAAATAAATGCTTATTAACTGAACTGAACAAAAGTAAAATAAATAAAGGTTACATTAAAAAAATAATCTATGAAGCACTGAACTGAAAAGCTTTTGTATCTATCCTGTTTTTACTGGCCTTGCTTTTATATTCTGTTTGTGTCCTTTATCTTTTTTAATTTTGTTTTTGTTTTATATCACAATTCTTAATATATCTCTCCATCTTCCCTACTCAGAGAGCCTTCCCTTATACTACAGAGTAAAATCAAAAATTTTTTTAAAATCACTTTAGTAAAAATAATTTATTAGGAGCTGCTAGGTGGTGCAGTGAATAGAGCACCAGTCCTGGAATTAGGAGGACCCAAGTTCAAATGTGACCTCACACTTACCTCAGAACTTAACACTTACTAGCCATGTGACCTTGGGCAAGTCACTTAACCCCAATTGCCCTCCCTTCCCCCCTCCAAAAAGCAAGAAAAAAAATTATTGATTGAGTTTGAAAATATATGCCATTGCTCCATGATACAATTCTAGACCTCTACAAAGAAAGGAGGAAGCATATTCTCATTTTTGGGGGGGCCATTCTTGGTGGCTATTATTACACAGCATTATTCATAGCCTATACAAAGTTAACAAAAGGAGGTTTAATTGATCTTGGCAAGGTAAGGACATTCAGAGCAAGGAAAGGACATTCAGCTGAGAACACAGTATTGATCTGTTGAGAAAACTAGAGTCAGGTCTCTTTCTTGCCCACAGTCGTCCACTTGTCAAACCTGTGTACCCTGCTGGAATTCCTTGTAGATTTTTGTGCTCAGTGACTAGTAAGTCTTAGTATCCTAAGCCAATTAAGTCTCAAAGGCACTGTCAATAAGAACTTTTTAAGAAAAAGAAGCAACCTAGATCATCTAATGGGAACATGGCTAGATTTTTTTCTCCTACAGCAGAGAGCAAGGTACATTCTCATGTCTCTTTTTTGGGACCAAGTTTGGTTGCTATATTTATGGAACATTCAGTTTTGATTTTTTTTTTGTTCTTTCTATTTACATTATTGTTGCTATGTTGTATATATTGCTTTCCCGATTCTACTTACTACATTTTGCATCAGTTCATTTAAGCTTTTCCCCCATCCTTCTCTCTTACAAATGTCTGAAAAATACAAGTTGATTAATCAGTTTCTTTTGCACCTACATTGGTCTATTAAAACTACTCCCATTTTTCCATCTCACTGGAATTATTTCTCTTTGTGTCCTCAAGAGTATAAATCTTAAGAACATCCAGTCCATCCTGGCCTGACTTTCTCCATAAAATTTTAGTCCATGAATTCCTGCCTATCTTTTCTGTAGGTATATCCTCCCAACACTCAGCGAGATCTTTGAGGTCAAATTGGCCTCCTCATATTCAGATTTGTATTCACTCATAGTTTGTACATTTGCATACATTCATCTGAGGCCACAGGTCTTATCGATGTCTCCTTTCTTGGATTTTGTTTCCTATAAATTTCTGGGTATCTCTATTGTTCTTCTTCTTTCTACATTGTAGGTACTTTCTGTAGCATCTGCCATAGTTGATAAAGGTAGATATTTTTATCCCACCCTCTCCCCGTTCAGTTTAAAACTCTTTGGATTAGATTTGCAAGACTCCACTTAGATAAATCATAACCAGCTCTTATTGGTTATCCCTGGCTAAGAGCCAGTCAGTTTTCTACTCAAAGCTAGAACAGCCAGAGAGAGGGAAGCTTCAGAAATAACTCTAATTTTCTAGCCTGGAGGTCAAGCACTTTGAATCTTTAGATAATGTTTTTATAATACAAAATGGAGAACTGAAATCAATTATTTAGCCAATTTAGTTTTTTTTTTTCTTCAAAAACCCACAACCTTAACTATCTAGGTCAAGGATACTTAAGGTCTGTGAACTTTTTTTAAAAAAGTCATTTTAATAACTATATTTCAATATAATTGATTTCTTTTTTTTCTTTTTCCTTTTAGAGGCAGTTGGTAGAGTACTAGATAAAATGCTAGCCTTGAAATCAGGAAAACCCAAGTTCAAATCTGGCTTCAGACACTAGCTATAGTAAGGTCACTTAACATCTATTTGCCCTAGTATCCTCAGCCATAAAATGGGAATAATAATATCTATTGCCTCAAATGAGATGTTTGTAAAAAGCACTCAGCACACTAAGTACTTGGTTAGTGTTATTATTGTTGTTCAGTTGTGTCCAAGTCTTTGTGACCTCATTTTGGGTTTTCCTGGCAGAGATACTGGAGTGGTTTGCCATTTCCTTCTCTAGCTCATTTTGCAGAGGAGAAAACTGAAGCAAACAGGGTTAAGTGACTTGTCCAAGGTCATACAGTTAGTAAGTATCTAAAGTCCTATTTGAACTTGGGAAAATGAGTCTTCCTGACTCCAGGCATGACACTCTGTGCGCTATGGCACCACCTAGTGGCCTTACTTCTCTCATAGCAGGTGCTATATTAATGCTTGTTCTCTTTCCCCTTTGTAATTCTATCTATTTCATTTCATGCACTTAAAAACTGTTCACAGAGGGAGTCCATAGGCTTCACCAGTTAGCTAAAGGAGTCCAATCCAACACACACACACACACACAAACACACACACACATGTTAAAGGCTCCTGATTAGTGACAAAGCAATAATATGAAGTTTCAGTTGAAGTAAGAGTCTTCCATTTAATGTTGTAGACAGGCTCAGCCTCAGCTGAATGTAACCATGTCTCATTGTTCTGAGTCAAGAATTTTCAGTATATAAGGAGCTAAGCTCTCATTCTAATCGCTTCATGTTGTTGGAAAAGATGAATTCTCTCTATTATCTTAAATTAAGCCATCAATTTCATACCCAGGTTCTTTTTTTCTATGCCTTCCTTTAGATGCTGTCAGTTTTCTCCAAGGTAATGGAATACTCTGGGACTTGGAAAATCACCTCCTGTATATTTTATAGGCTTGATTGGAAAGTTCAGTGAATTCTCTTTGCAAAACCATAATGATTCCCTGCTTGTTAGGAACTGAAAACTATTGATTGTTGCTCCTCCCTCGGGAGACATTTCTCCTCTCTACCAGACATACATTACAAGGTTTGGTTTTTTGGTCCCTGCTCCTTGGGGATTCAAACAACAGCAGAATGTCGTTTCCTTCTTTGATTCAGAAAAGTTGAGTCCAGTTAGTTCTGTAGGCCAACTTTGGGGTTCGATTTCCCAGTTGTTCCACATTATTCCCTGAGATACTATCCTCACTGGATCTCACCTCGAAGATCTTGGATACTGGTGATAGCTATGGTCTAGACCAGTGATGTCAAACTCAAATAGAAATGAGAGCCACTATAACCACTATGGTTTTCAAATCAAGTTAGAAAATCACATATTATTATCTGTGTTCTATTGGGGCAGCTAGGTGGTGCAGTGGAAAGAATGCCAAGCCTGGTGTCAGGTAAGACCTGAGTTCAAATGTGACCCCAGACATTAGCTGTGCTGTCTTGGGCAAGTCACTTAATCCTGATTGCCTCAGTTTCCTCATCTGTAAAATGATCTGGAGAAGGAAATGACAAACCACTTCAGTATCTTTGCCAAGAAAATCTCAAATGAGGTCATGATGAGTTAGACACGACTGAACAGCAATGTTCTTGTTATATTTTTATTTATTGTGTTAAATATTTTCCAATTACATTTTAATCTGGTTTGGGCACTGGTTTGACACCTCTGGACTAGAGATCCACTTGACTAGGGGTATTTACAAATAGCCATGACAGTTCAATTTATCATGTAGCAGGTACCTATGCCCTGCCTTTTTTCATCTCTATACCTTTACAGCTTTCTATAACCAGCCAGGATCCAAGACTCCAATAGCCCCTGTCTTGACCTTTGGGCAGGACCAAAGACTCTGCTCTGAATACCTCTTTCTTCACAGGGTCTCCAGTCCAGGACCAAAGAACCTCTGTCTTCCTTCCTCTAAATCCCTTATCACCAAGACAATTTTTCAACATCAAAGTGAGCCATGAGCCCTAGGGCACAGCTGACCTGACTTAGAATGGGAGAATGAAGATCAGGGCACAGAACTCACCAACTACTGATGTGACCATAAAACAGGACCAGGAACTCCTCATTTGCCCTGCCTATGTTTGGGTACTACCAACTTTCTACCTCTTGCTCAGGGATTGAAAATTAAATCAATATCACCATTGCTAATGTGAAGGACATCATAATCCTCTACCCTGTGACTCCATTCAGAAACCCTCTGCCTAGACAGAACCACTGTGATCATATGTTGTAGATGTCTGGGCCAGGGCTAGAGAACCTATGGCCTTGAGGCCACATGTTACCCTTTAGGTCCTCAAGTATGGCCCTTTGAGTGAATCCAAACTTCACAGAATAAATTCCTTTAATAAAAGTATTTGTTCTGTAAAACTTGGATTCATTCAAAAGGTTGCACCCAAAGACCTAGAAGGCCACATGTGGCCTGTTCTAGGTTGATTCTCCTTTCTCTGACCACAATTTCCCCCTCCCTCATACCCATCTATGGCAGTCCTAGCTCTCCCATGTCCCTATCTACCTACCTTTCCACCACAAATTTCTGGAATGCCTGTTCTTTGGCTAACGAACTCTCCTATATATTAGACCCATATCCTCTTCTTTTCCTATATGAAATCAACTCATATATATTTATATCTAATTTTCTATACATAATTTGTTTCCCTTTCTCCCCACCCTCCTGTTGCCCTCAGTAGAAGTTCCCCAAGAACAGTCACAAGATTTTGTTTTTGTATCTCTAGACTGTCACCTAATAAGTGCTGAACTGAAACTTCTTGGAGAGCCTAAGGCCTAGGAAATCTTTCACAGAGGGAGACAGAGCAAAATTGTAGAGGCATGATGTCAGTAATGAGATTGACTCTACTCTCTCTAGGTCAGAGAGAGAACCATTTGCTTTCCGGTTCCTAGACTAGAGTCTCAGGGGCAGGAAACTACTCAATAGGCTAGAGGGCCACTATCTATGATTAAGACATCTTCTTTTCACCTCTGGTCTTCTTTCCTTTGACCTCTGGATTTGGAGTTTCAGGAGGAGAGACAGAGGGAAGCTGCAGGGGTGAACAGGAACCAGATGGAAAGACACAGATACTACAAGCAGTGCCAGCTAAGACATGCTGAACCATAAGAAGTGTTTCTGAACCTAGAGCAAGACTGTAACACTGGGGAAGTCATGGGGGTGGGGACAAGGGGGTGGGGGAGGGAAATAGAGGGATGGGGAGATGAAAACTAACAATTGCTGATGAAACCTGCTTGTTGACCAGAGAAAGCTTATTTCCCTTTTAGTCCAAGACTCTGGATCCTTTTCTTTTTTCTTTTCCTTTTTAAAGAAACTTGACAAACAAACATCAGTAAATATGAAAATTTCCATATAGAGAAAACAGAAAAAGAGGTTACATATGAAATTTATATTAGGTATAGCATTGTTTTAGAATATATATGAAATATAGAGAATATTTATTGATATATTGATATATTTATTTAGTATATGTTTAGAATATATGTATAATTATATTATGTGATACATACATAATTACATATATAATGGTAGTGCTAACTGCACTCTACTCTTCCAGGTCCCCTTTTGAACTTCCTTCTTTATCCTTTCATATATTTAAAGTTTTTCCATTGACACTTTTGTCTTCATTTTTTAAATCACCTCTGTCTTCTCTCCAACTCTTTCCCCCTTCTTACCATAATGAGAGCTGTCTTTTGTAACAAACATAACCAAGCAAAACAAATTCATACTTTGATTGTGTCAGAGAATGTATGTCTTCTGCATCTACAATCTATATAGTCTCTGCTAAGAGATGGCAATTGGCTTTATTATCAGTCTTCTGTAATTGAGAGAGATTGGTCGTTGCAATGATCAGAGTTCCTGTTTTTCAAAGTTGCCTTCTATTATGGTATTGTAGCCATATTATTTGCTCTGAATGCCATGTTACTGAATTTGATAATTTTTTGAGTATATGTACTTACTCTCTTCACTGATTAACTTTTTTTTTTACACCAGTACCAAACTCTTGATTTTTTTGTCATTGTTTTATAGTATAGTTTGAGATCTAGTACTGGCAGGCCTCCTTCCCTTCTACTTTTTTTTCATTATTTCTCTTAAAATTCTTAACTTTTTGGTTCTCCAGATGAATTTTGTCTCATGCTATAAAATAGCTCCTTGGTAGTTGGATTGCTATGGCACTTTCTGTAAATTAATTTAGATAGTACCACCACTTTCATTATATTGTCATAGTCCAATCATGAGCAGTTGATATCTCTCTTATCATTTTTAAGTCTTCCGTATGGAAGACTGGCCACTGAGCTCTGATCCTATGATCATGTGAAGAGTGATGTTGGCACAGAGGGACACAGATGCAATTACCCATGTGGAAGAAAATCTTATTTCCACATTGTTAGTAGACCAGAACCTTTTACAAAATGTCTATTCATACTCCAAAGTCTCTCCAAGGCATTTTCCATTTCCCAGAAGCAGGTTCCCCAGGATCATCATATCCGTAGCACTTTGCACATGTCCTTAGGAATTGGGATCATTGGCCAGTCTCCTGTTATGCTTCTGGAAGTAGTGTTTTATAGTTATATCCATATAATTCCTGTGTTTGTCTTGGGAAATGGATTCCCAGACATTTTGATAGTCAGTAATAATTTTGAATGATTTCATCAAGCCTTGCCATACTATAGAATAAGATTAATAACTAACTACTCAAAGATTTGGTTTAATTATCTATGCGGGAAAAACTAAGTGGATGAAAAATGCCTATTTTCCAAGATATGACATGGACTTAGAAAGACAGCGTACAGAGCCTGACCATTAGTGCGTCTGTCTGTCTGTCTCTCCCTATTTGGCCTCCTCTGCTCTTGCCGCATGGCCTGCCCCTCTTCTCTGTCAGTTCTTTGATGATGTCCTTTACTCTTGCTCTTCCTCACAATTCCACATCAGTTTTATGTTATGACTCATGTTCTCTATGAACATCTCCATTGCCTTAGGTGTGTCATTCAACTTGAGTTCTTTAGAAAGTGTTAAATAACGGTACCGATCCAATGGTAATATTGAAAAGATGGGGGATTGCATTCATGGTTAAGTTGGGGAAGATAGATTAATAGAATAGATGGATAGAGAGATAGACAGACAGACAGACAGACAGACGGATCGACTGATCTGGGTTAGATACTACAAATTGATGAGACGGGGCAGAATTAAGCAGTAGGAAGAACTGGTGGAGTCCGAATGCAGATCAAAGCATACAATTTTCACTTTATTATTTTTGTGTGTTTTCTTTTAGTCTGTTTCTTCTTTCAATACATGACTAATATGGAATATGATTTACATGATTGCACATATATAACCTATATCAAATTGCTTACTGTATGGAGGGGAATAAAGGAGGAAGGGAAAAAATTTGGAACTCAAAAAAAATTTTAGACCAATGTTAACATTTGTCTCTACATGTAATTGGAATAGTATTAGAATATTTTATTAAATAAATATTTAAATTATTATTAAAGATATTATTAGTATTATTTTAAAAAACATGTGTTGGTAACAGAGGGAAAGTGAGTAGTTATCAATATATAGCCTATGTTTTCTTGTATTCTTTCGCTGTCGAGAGGACATTATAACGGAGGGCTCCCTGCATGTTTGATGGCCTCCCTGTGGGACACTTATGAGACAACATGTACAACATTCATATAATACAAGCAGATGTGGGTGGGTAGCGATCTGCATATATGCTGATGAGATCACAGATCTGTTTGAATATTTGAGGATGTACAAGGCACTCTGTTAGACCATGAGGTTACAAAGTAAAAAATGAAAAACAGTCTCTGCCCTTGAGAAGTTTATATTTTACTAATTGAATACTTTAGATTAATGGTGTCAAATTCGAAAAGAAATTAGAGCTAATGATCCATATTGACTTAGTTTCAAAATATAATATTATCTATGTTTTATTGTATTTTTATTTATTTTATAAAACATTTCCCAATTGCATTTTAATCTGGTTCTGTCATGGACCATACACTATTTGTTTAAAACCTCTGCTTTAAAAGAGTTATGATCTCACCTGGGTGTGTACTATTTCCATCCATGCAAATCATAGCTTTTGGGGCCCTTCCATATTTCATTCATTGCTGTGGAAGAAAAATTCACCATCAGGATGAGAAGCTCTGGTTATGAGCCTCTCCATAAGTTTTCCAATTTGGTTGGGTAGGTAATGCAATTTTTATTATCCTTATTTTATACATGAGGACCTGGAGGCTTAGATAATTGGCCAAAATAACAGGGCTAGTAAGAGATAGAGAAGGGACTTAAATTCAGACCTTCCACTTTGAGTCCAGTTAGTTAGCTGCACATACACTGTAGCTGCACTGCTTTTTGGATCAGTCAGTCAGTCAATAAGGATTTATTAATTACTATTTGCCAAGCATTGTGATAATTGTGGAGGTACAAAGAAAGGTAGAAGACAGTGTCTACTCTCCAGGAACTCACAGTCTAATGGGACAGAGAACATAAAAACAATTATGTACAAACAAGATATGCAGGCTAAATTGGAATGAAGGCACTAACATTAATGGGGATATCAGGATAAAATTTCTAAGGGTTGGCTAGGTGGCACAGTGAATAGAGCACTGACCCTGGAGTTCAAATCTGGTCTCAGACACTTCATATTTACTAGCCCTGTGACCTTGGGCAAGTCACTTAACTCCAATTGCCCTCCCTTCACCCCTCAAAAAAAAAAAAGCAGGATAAAGCTTCTAGAAGAAAGTGAACATTTTGGCTGAAAGTGGAAGGAAGCCAGGAGATGAAGATGAGGGGAAAGAGAATTCTAGTCATGGAGAACAGCCATTGAAAATGTCCCAAGTCAGGACATGGAGAGTTTTGTTGGAGGAACAGCGAGAAGGCTGGTATTGCTGGATCACACAGAGTAAGCTAGGAAGGGAGCCAGGCTATGAAGGGCTTTGAATGTCAATGAGTTTTATATTTGATCCTAGGGGTTATAGGGAGTTTATTAAATAGGGAAGTTATATGATCAGACTCATGCTTCAGGAAGATCATTTTGGCAGTAGAATAGAGTATGGGTTGGAGCAGGAAGAGACTTGAGGCAGGGAAACCCACAATCAGGCTATCATAATAGTTCAGGTGTGTGGTGATAAGGGACTGCAATGGGGCAGTGGCAATGTCAGAAGAGAGAAGGGAGCATAGATTAGAGGTGACAAATAATTAGATAATAAATAAACTAACATTTCTATAGCACTTTGAGGTTTACAATGCACTTTACATATGTTTTATCATTGGATCCTTCCAGCAACCCCCTGAAATCCGTGATATTATTATCTATACTTTGTTGTTGTTGAGTTGTTTCTGTTGTGTCTGACTCTTTGTGACCCCAATTGGGGTTTTCTTGGCAAAGATACTGGTTTTCCATTTCCTTCTCCAGATCATTTTACAGAGAAGGAAACTGAGGCAAACAGGGTTAAGTGACTTGCCCAGGGTTCCACAGCTAGTAAGTGTCTGAGTTCAGATTTGAACTCAGGAAGACTTGTCTTCCTGACTCCAAGCCTGGCACTCTATCCTGTGTACCACTCACCTGAAAACTGATACTAAGAGAGGTTCAATAAATTGCCCAGGGTCAGTCACATAGATAGCAAACAATTGAGGCAAGATTTTATCTCAGATCTTTCTGACTTTATCCACAGTCTAGCGCTCTCATCAACAGACCACCTAGTTGTCTAAATTTCTTGCAATGCATTTTTCCAGTTTGGTTGGGTAGGTAGTACAATTGTAATTATTCTAATTTTACTCATGAGGAAACTGAGGCTCAGAGAATTGGCCAAAATAACAAGGCTAGTAAGCAGTAGAGTTGGAACTCAAACCCAGGTCTTCTGACTTTCAATCCAGTTGGTGAACTGCATGCATACAGTAGCATAGTTATATGGCTATCAGTGGTGTTGGGGAGATGCTGTATAAATGATAATAAACAACAACTGGCTCTTTCTTGGCCTTATAAAATCTATAGAATTTTAGCAGACAGACTCTTACTTGAATTAATTAATTAATCAATCTGCTCTAGAGTATAGTATATAATTTGGTCATCCTGTAGATCTGCCATCAAGTCACCAGTTAAGTGGTTTCCTCAGGAGGTAGTCAATACTCATGTGGTGATTTTCCCAAAGGCTGCAGTATTTCTACTGCTCACTAGAGAGCACTCTTTTATTAATTCCTTTTCTCAGTGCCCTAATCTGGCACAGCTCTTGACTCCTGTTTGTTAGCTTGGAGTTCAAAATAGATACAGATTTATTTGAATATTATAGTAATAGGAAATCTTTCATTCTGCTGTATGCCTTCCACCTTATATTCTGGAAACCTCCTGTTCTTTAATAACCAACTTTTTTTTTTTCATAGATTTAAGGAATTGATTTGTTTTTGTCTTTTTAATGGCCAAATGATTTATTACACACAGTAATATAAAATTGTTTAAAGGACTGACCCTTGGTAGTTTGCTTGTCTTGGGCATAGATCTACTCAGAATCCTAAAGAGAAACAATTATTCTGACTCAGAGTTCTGAGATGGCAGGTACTCTTTTGAATGTCACAAATGGAGACAATAGGAGGCTTCGGGGAGTTGTAATATGAAGTACTGAAGAATTTGAAACTGTTAGGAAGAAACAGATACTGGAACTCTTCTATGATTACAAAAGTAATTTATCTGATCATAGACAGAAGATGAGAATATGGTTATGAATAATAAGTTAAGGGCTTGTTTACAAAGAGGACCTAGAGCCTGAACCTAGAAATATAAGAAGTAAAAGGACAGACTTAAGAACTGCATCAGCTAAGCTTGAAGCTAGAAGTGATGGATACTAGAGTTATTGTTAAAAAGTTGGTTGACCTGAGCAGGGAAATCAGAAAAGTCATGCAGTAAATTGATTAGTTAAGCACAGTGTGAATGAACTTGGCTAGGAAGTACAAACATCTGTTCAACATAGAAGCTATATTCATCAGAGAATTTTTACGGACAGTTCCTGAGACAGAAAGAGGAAACTTAAATTTAGAGTTCTAGAGTTGTAAGTTTTTCTCACTAATGTTTTCTTTGTTAGTTCCCTGTAAGTGTGCATCTAACATCTTCCACAAATACTGAGTGACTTGTGGAGAGAATATGACCCAAATTTACATATGGTTTGGGATATATTTATTAGTCATGCTTTGGCTTTAATATATGAGAATCTGAGATGTTGTTTTTATTTATTTTGTTTTATTCTCAAATAAATGGTTATGTTTAAGATCTAAACCTGTCATCAATGTGAGTGGCTGTGTGTGTAAACAGAAATGTACCAAGTGGGGTTGAAAAACTTAAGTAGTGAGTAGGAATATATTTCCCCCTCAACAAGGATACCCCAAGACCCTAATAAAGCATGAATATGATTATGTGGTGGTGATCTTTGTATGTGAATCTAGATTGCCAAGTTGAGGGCAGCTCAGATGAGTGAGCCATCCCCAGAGAATGAATAAGTGTGTTCATATGTGCTGTTTGAAAGATCTGAAACACTTCAAAATGGGGAGGTACCCTAACTGCTGCATAGCAAAGCAGTAAAGAGACTGCCCATTTAACTCCCCTTCCAGGTGGTAGATGGGAGAAAGAATAAGGGAAGAGGTTGTGAGTTTGTTAATTAACAAGATCTACTCAGTGAGTAATTGGAAAAAGTAGGGGAAAACCTGGGAAATTGGAATAAGTATTCCTTCAATTTTACCTGTGGGTAGGAGTTTCAAAAAAGCAGCTGGAAGTACAATTAGTCCTGTCTTGCTGGCCATGTAGCCATTGCCGTCATTTTGTCTAGCTGAGATTGTAATTGTGGCACCGATAGAGGCCACAACCACAAGCAATAAGCAGCTTTCCCCCCTTCCACACAAATAGCTCCAAGTCTCAGAATCCTCTGCTCTAGGACTAGCCCTTTGCTCCAAATTGGTAGGGGAGTCCAGGGAGCTGTCCCCATTATATCTAGGTAGAGAAAGCCCATTGTTCTCCTTATCTCTCCTAGATCACATCTTGTCACATGGAGGGCACCAGATAGAAATGGCACCAGCTGGAATCCATGTGGATATTTCTACCTGGAGTGGTACATCTCATTAGATATCATATAGGCTTAGCAGAGTATCAGTACATGGTCAGAAGCTTTGGGGGAGGAATCTTGCTTGTGTGACCCTGAGCAACTCATATAATCCTCCTGAGCCACAGTTTCTTCCTATGGAAGATGAAAAGGTTAGAGCGGATGATTTTTGGAGGTTCTCTTCTGGTTCAAAATCTATGATTCTACTATATGATCACTGGGTGGAGTTTGTCTCCTTTGCTGACTCATCATCCATGTTTCAGCCTTACATGTGAATGTATTCAAGATCTCCATTTTGGGCTCTCTTCTTTCTATACATTCTTCCCTTGATTATCTCATCTAATCATCTACCATCTTTATTTCTGTGACTCTCTGGTCTATCTATCCACCTACCTATTGTTCATTTCCAGCTAGATCTCCTCTAGGGCTCTTAAACTTAACATGGCCAAGGCACAAGGCAGCTGACTGGTTCATGAAGATATTGTTGCTTTTTGTCTTTTGCTTTCAAGAAAGACCAATGATGTCATAAAGGTGATATCTTGACTTGAATTAGATTTAAGTGAAGCAGAGGTTCAGCCTCACTCTCTCTTTCTAAGTCATTTAAAGTTCAGTGGCAGGACAAAAACCAAGATGATTGCCAATGTTCAGGGTGTGAAGTTTTCAGAGGAAGAAATGTCAACGGCCATATGAAAAAAAAGTGCTCCAAATCATTAATAATTAGAAATACAAATAAAAACAACTGAGATTCCAGCTATCAGGTTTGGGAAGTTAATAAAAATGGAATATTACAATTGTTGGAGAAAAGATACACTAATGCACTGTTGGTGAGTAGTGAATTGTTTCAGTCATTTTGTAAAGTAATTTGAGCTGGTGAAGTGCATAGAGTATGACTTAAATTTGGAGTTAGGAAGATATGAGTTTGAATCCTGCTTCAGAAACTTATTAACTCTGTGACCCTGTGTAAGTCACTTAACCTGTATCTGTAAGATTTGGATAAGGATGGCGATTACCTCCTAGGGTTGTAGTGAAGAGCAAATGAATGTGCTTTGCCAGCCTTAAAATGCTACCGTGTTTCCCCGATAATAAGACACTGTCTTATTAATTTTTTTGGACAGAAAAACACCAGAGGGCTTATTTTCAGGGGAGGGCTTATTTTAATGAACATTGACAACAATTTTAATAAACAGGTAAATGTGAACAAAAAAATGTACCTTTATTCAATAATGAATTCAGTAAAGAACAGGATGACGCGCTCACTGTTGCAGCTCTGATTGGATGCAGCTCGGAGCGCAGCATGCGTTTCACCGGGTGGGAGGGGACGGTGCACGGTGCATACAGAGGGTACCGTAATGTAGCGTGTAGCGCAGGGGATCACCTTCACTACAGTAGCAATCTCAATAGGGCTTATTTTCGGGGGAGGGCTTATTTTAGAGGAATCTTACACAGTAAGGGGAGGGCTTATTTTCGGGATAGGTCTTATCATCGGGGAAACACAGTATATAAATTCTGGTTTCTACTATGAATGCAGAATTTCTTATCTTTCTACTCAAACTATCTTCTCTTCCAAACTTCCTTAATTCTGTAGATAAGAACCATTATCCTTCCAGTCACACAGATTTGAAACTTCAAAGTCAGTCAGTCAACAAACATTTAACCACTTACTACCTGTCAGGCACTGTGCAAAGTGCTAGAGATACAAAGAAAGGACAAAACACTGTCCCTGCCTTCAAGGAACTCATATCCTAAAGGGGAAGGCAGCATGTAAATAACTCTAAGTATACACACATATGTAACACTATACAGCTTATATGTGTTTATATAGGTAACACATGTAATATATACTTATATAACATAAATACTTCTAGATATAACTATGTATGCATATATAGTTTTATACACACATATATATGTGTCTCTATTTATCTAGATACACATATACCTGCCACATACAGAGTAGATAGAAGATAAAGGAAGTGAGAACCAAGAAAGTACTCCTGCAGAAGTTAGGATTTGAGCTGCCTTAAGGAAGTCTAAGAAGTAAGAGGATGAGTTAAGAGACACCCAGTACAAAAACATGAACCCCAGAATATCTTCCCCTCTTAACTCTCTCACTCACCTCTCCATGTCTGATTTTCTACTCCTTATCTCTTGCATCTCTTCTTATAGCTTGTGTCTGTCCCCTTGTACTTACAGGACCACCACCTAAGTTCAGGCCCTTATCACTTCTCTCCTGGATTAATTAATGAATTAATCTCCATTTGGTCCCACTACCTCTAGCCTTTCTTTCCAGGAAGTGTCCAATGAATATTCCTAAAGCATGGGACTGACTTGTCACTCCCGACAAGAACCTTCATTGCTCCTTTTGCCTAGAAGATAAATTTAGATAATCTCTAGTCTTTGGGACTCAGACCTCATCTCCTACATTATTAGCTTCCCCATGGTTAAATTTCAGATTTACTTTGTATACTGTATCTGTCTATTTGTATACATAGCATATTCTGTATTTTTTTATGTTCATATTGTTTCCCTCTAGTAAAATGTAAGCTCTTTCAGAACCAGCACAATTTTAAAAATGACTAAAACACTGTAAAGACAGACAGCTTTGAAACACTTAAGAACGCCTTTCAATGGAGTGACCAACCATGACCATGATGAAATGTTTCCCACTTCAAAGAGGTGACAGACTAGAGGTGCAGAAGGAGACAATACATTTTCCCAACGAGACCGATCTGCGGATTTATTATTTGTGCTTGTTTGTTACAAAGGAGGTTTTGTTTTTATTTTTGGTAATTTTTTTTAGTGGGGGGGAAGACATTATTAGCAAAAGTTGGGGCGTGGGTTGGAGAAGTGATACTGATGCCAAAAAAAGGAAAAAAAGGTGAGGGTCAATGAAGCATTAAAAATGCAAAGAGAACAGGGGACTTAGAGGGAAACATAATCCGGATACGTTTGGAAGTAACATGCTGAATGTATTCCTTAAATGGTGGTTTCATGTACAACCCTCTTTTTGTTTTTTTCTTTTTATATCGAAATGCACATATTGCTGTTTGTCAGGTTCCTAATCACAACACATTTAAAACATAACTTTTGAAAGGAATAGTCATTTTTGTATAGTAACACTTTAGTTTCTATAAACATCTTAGTTTCTAATGAGCTCTGCATCTTACAGAACCTACTAAATGCTGGAGTAGGAACTTAATTGCTCATTGGAGAATGAATGAATGAATGCTTGTGGTGGGCTAGAATTACAGAAGTAAACTGCGATTGCGAGACGGAAGGTTTGGAAAAAATATCCCATTGCAGGTTCCACCGAGATTTGAACTCGGATCGCTGGATTCAGAGTCCAGAGTGCTAACCATTACACCATGGAACCGCCATACCGCAAATGGCGCTCAAGGCTCTCTTATCGCTAATTAGCCCCGCCCCGCATGAAGAGACCCACCCCCTCCCCGCCCTTTGACAGCAAGGTCTCCCGGAACCCTAGAGTTCCGGGCTGTCCGAAGGGCAAGCGGGACGGGTTCGTGTGCTTGCAAGAGTAATCTGCCTCGGTTTCACTTCGGTGCTTTCGGGATGGTGGGTAAGGGGAACATGAGTCCTCACGGCCCGGTAGGCTGGCGCTCGAGCTCCCTCCCGCCCGGGCTAGACTACGAACGGAGCAGGCTGGCGAGCGTGCGAGCGAATCGAGCCTGGTAAGGGGGCGGTAGGGCTGCCGGAGAACGAGTAGGAGTCCGTGTCCGTGGAGGGTGGAGCCCGGCTCCCCGGAAGAACTTCCCAGGAGGGAGAGTGGGCGGGGCGAGCCTGCGGAAGTGGCGCAGCGGCAGGGAGGGGCGCGTTACCCTCGTCCGGCTCCAGAGTCTCTGCGGCGTCTCCGGCTCCAGCTCCCCCTGAAGTGACGCCCCCTCCCCCGCCCGACCGCCGCTCCGACCCCTCTGCCTCCCGTGACGCGCCATGGGCACCCGAGACGACGAGTACGACTATCTCTTTAAAGGTGAAGCCGCGGCGTCGCCTCCCCTCCCCCCTCCAGCCGGCTTCCCCCAGGGCTGAGCCGGGACCGGGGCCGGGACCGGGGCCAGGGCAAGGGCCAGGTTAGTCCCATTCGGTTCCTGAGAGGCGGCCCCCGAGCCCCGGCCCTCCGGGCCGCCTCTTCCTCCTCCCGCCTCGGCGCCCAGCTCCCCGCTTTGGTGCGACCCCTCGTCGTTCTCCCCTCCCCACCCCATCCTCCGCCCGGGCCGGGCCTCGGCTCCTCTCCCCAGGCCCAGCTCTGTGCTCTCTTCCTAACCTAGCTGCCTTCCCTTGCACCCTTCTCTTCTTCATCCGACTCCGCCCACTACACCTGGGAACGGAGGGCACCTTTCTCTGCTCACCCCGGCCTTCTCTGCCCTCTCCTTCCCCCAGTTAAAATAGGGTCCTGGGGTTAGGGGGGATTTTATTGGGAGACGAGTTTTGTGTCCCCAGCGCTTGCTTATCACAGTGCCTGGCACATAGTAGGTGCTTGCAAACTTGGAGGCAGAAGGAATCATGCTACCCTCCCTTTTACCCCCCCACCCCTCCCGAAAAAAGAAGAGAAAGGAAAGCACCGCGCCCGTCGCAGTGACCCTGGAGGTTTGCATGACTTCATGCCTATCCCCTTTGCTCCTTGACCGCTCCCTTTCCCCGGGCAGGGCTGGGCCGGGGAGGGTGGCCCTCTGACTCTGCTTGTGGGAAGGGGTTGCGGATGGCTGGGGGTTGTTCACCTTGCCAGACCTGAAGGCCCAGTTGCTGAGCAGGAAAGATTGTGTGCTGTACACACACAGGCCTGTTTTATCGCTGTAGTCTGTTGTTTCCTGCTGCAACATCGGGAGGACCCAACCTTGCTCTGTTCAGAGGGTGAGAAAGGAAGGGTCCTAGTAACTCCCTTGGGTATTCCCTTAAAAAGAAAAAAGGTTGTGTACGTATTTGGCCATATATGCTCTTTTTTTAAAATAGAGGATAAGTGCTTAATTCTCATAGGCAAAATACTTGGAGGGGTTAGAAAACTACTGAATGTGGGTTTTGCCCAGAAATAGAATCCTTATAGTTCTTGATAAACAAAGATGAAGGGGCACTGCTTTCAGCGTGAGAGATTGTAGAGTCTGTCCGATGAATGATTTTACAGCCTCTGTTGGTTGTATTTTTTCTGCATTTGAATTAGGAGGGCAGCCAGCAATCAGGTGCTGAATCAAGACTTATTACTAAGAAAGGAGAAACCATTGATATTAAAGCTTTACTGTTGAGGGTGGAGTTAAAAAGGGGTGTTGGGGGCAGATGGACTATTTCTAGGTTTGCCATTGGTGCTTAGATTTGGTGCTTAATGCTGCAGGAAACATTACTCTTTGCAAATCATCCAGTGGTTATCTGCTAATGAACTTATTTCCTCTTTTTGCTAGGAAGTCCTTTCCCAGTGAAAAGTACATCTTCAGGTTTTGGACACCTTGTTTACATGTCTTTTCCCACATTTTAAAGAATATGTTTATAGGGCTACTGCAAATGTTGAATTTTAGAAATCTCAAAAATGGAGACTGGGATATGTATTTTCAGAAGACAGTTCATTGAGAAAGTATTTAAAATGAGCCTCATGAGATTTTAAGATAACCTCCCTTATTAAGGGGAGGTTTTAATTTAAGTAAAGTGAAACAGCAATAGGTACTTATTTAGGATTAGTACTTTGTAGTAACAGATTTCCCAGAATATAAAACAGAAACCTGATTTTAATGTTCATAAAGCCCCTTCTTTTTCCGTCTGAAAAACTGCTCATCTTTCCTGCTTTCAGAACAACACCTACCTTCTTTAGGTTTTTGAACACATGTTCAGGAGAATTAGGGAGGAAAGCTTATGTCTTCACTTTTTTGGTTTTATAGTTATCAGGTCCAAAGCAGTGAACTTATTTAATTTTTTAAAAGTTATTTTTAAATGGTTTAAGAAAGTTAAGCAAAAAAGTTTGGGACTTAAACCATCCAAGTGTGGCCTCCTTACTTTTTAACCTAAACTTTTAGACTTGTAAAGTGTTATTATCGGCGTCAGGATATTTAAATAGTCAAAATATATTTTTAAAATATTTTTTATATTTTACAAGTTAATTTGCTAGTTTTAAACTTATAATAATTTCATAGAAACAAATGGAGAAGTCCAGATGTTATTTGAGGAAGGGAATTTCAAAATTCCTGCTGAGAAAAGCATTTCTACTTGTATTTAAATTTTAGGTTGCTGCAATGCATTTAGCTTTGGGAATTATTTAGCAAATCCAGGAACTGCAGAATTACCATATTAAAGTGAGGAAGGACTGTGACTGTCTTGTGTATTGACTGTCTTGTGTCTTAGTATGAATTACATCACCCCTATGAGGTGTGGCCATCTCTAGGTAGAAAGGTTGCTCTTTCCCAGCTGACTAAATGGGTTTCGAGGAGGAGCCAAAAGCCTACACCCCTATCCAGTTAGAAAAAGTAGGGTCTTTGAAATTAGTTTTAATATTACATTAGGCTATAGATGTCTAAAAGGGAGTATTGACAGGGAAATCACATGAAGTTTTTAGGGGATGAACTTTGTCCACGCTCTCCCTGGAAGACTTCCTATGAATAACTATAGTAGAGTGTGGAGGTACAATTAAAGTAGAGCTTGTAGGCTCTGGGGGAAAGATGACTTCTGCCTGCAGGCAGAATTGAGAGATTGGTAGAACTGAAGAGCAGGGTCTAGCTGAGGATATGACTTAAATATGTTGCTGCCTTAAGTGAATTTGACCTTGATGTTCTATTTTGTGATTAAATGTTTGTTTAACTAGTATTTGTGCACCTAATGTGTACGAGGCACAAGAGTAGATAACAAAAGAAAAAAAGTAGAGATCTGAACATGTTGCTCCTTGCTCAAGAAACTTCAGTGGCTCCACATTACCTTTAGAATTAAATACAAACTACTTTGACATTTTAAAGACCTTCAGAATTTGGCTCCAGTCTATCTTTTCTAGGCCGATTACACTTTTAGTCTCCATTAGGCACTTGGTGCTTCTGCCAGGCTGGCTATTTACCCTCCCTCTCACATACTATTTCCTGCCTTTGTGCCTTTCTTTTTTTTGTTGGAGGTGTTGGGGGCAGGGGGGAATGTGTGTGTTTGTGTGTGTGTGTGTGTGTGTGTGTGTGTGTGTGTGTGTGTATGTATGTGAGATACATGTCCATACTTGGCATGCTCTCTTTTCTTAAAGTGACTCCTGTTATCCTGAGCTTCTCCAAGGTTCCCTTTTAAGCTCAGGTGCAACCTTTTTTAGGAGAGCTTCCCCGATTTTCCCCATACCATCCTCACCTCATTGTTTAGTATATATCCTGTTTTTATTTATCTGTGAATTTCTATCCATTTTCCTCACCATAGGAGAATGTAAAAACATAAGGATGTTATTTCACACTTTTGCATCCATATCTTCATTGCCTAGCAGTCAATCGATAAAACCTTCGTTAAGCACCTACTTACATGCCAGTCACTGTACTAAGTTATATGGATATAAATATGAAAAATAAAAGCAATATCTCCCCTTAAGGAACTTATTATCTAATGGAGGAAGACTACACAAAAGCAAAATGAAAAGGGGTGAGGGCCAAGATGAAATTCAAAGGAGTGCAGCAAGATGAGATATGAAGAGATTGCTGTTTTGGGCAACACTAGCACAGTGTCTGCCACATAGTAGGCCCTTAAGAAATGCTTGCTGATTTCTTGAAAAGAAGATCACTTTCTTTGCCCTCCAGGAAGTTACAAGTCTCGTTTTAGACACTAGACCAATCAGTCACATTTTTCTGGAAATGTTTCTGGGTGGGTATTCATTCCATTGATTAGAAATAGATGAACCAGCAAATTTACTTCTCCTTTTCTCTCACTAGTAATTAACTCTCAGATGATTGTTAGGAGAAACTGCTTGTAGGAACTTTGCCTTATGTTTTAGTTTTCTTTTTCAGCTTTAAATTGAGTAAGATGCAGTGCTGAATCTGGAAAAATTATGAAGACCTCAGACAGGCAAAGAATTTTCTTTTAAAAAATGTATTTTGTTGCTGGAATACTTGTATATGTGTGCAGATTGGAAATATCTTTTTTAGAAAGACTAGTGTTATTGAGACCTCTTAAGAGTTATTCTTTGGATATTTATTAATAGCCCAAAACTTACAGTCTGTAGAAAACTTAACAGTAAAATAACATGGTTGGATTTATTATTTAAGGACTATTTAAAAAGTAGATGGCCTAGTAGATAGAGCTTACTGCCTTTGTGACCCTGGGCAAGTCACTTAACCACTGTTTGCCTCAGTTTCCTCGTTTGTAAATGGGGATAATAATAGCACCCACTTAGCTTGGGTTTTTGTGAGGATCAAATGAGATAATAATTGTAAAGCACTTAGCACAGTGTCCGGCACATAGTAAGTGCTATAAAGAAGCTACCTATTATTAAATAATATGAGTGTTGGTGTTTATGTAGTTTTTGTGGGATCTCTGGTATTTAATATATTTCACAGAGTTAAGTATTACATAGGAATTGAAGTTGATAATTCATTAGCTTAATTCATTTAGCTAAGTGGTGGTGGTTCTGGGTCTGTACTATAAGATTTTTGAATTTCTAAAGATGTTTAAATTTTTTATCTACAGCAGGGGTTGGCTTCTGTGGCTCACAACACTCTTAACTGCTTTTTTACTTGAAATGTTTTAAAATAGAAAATATGCACATGAGATCCTTTCCCAAGAAGTAAAGAATTTGGATAGTAGCCTTGCATAGTTTTGATTATAACATTTTTAAAATAGAAAATACTGTCGATTTTTCGTGAAATAAAATGTTTGCTCTGCTAAGAAATTAGACAAACTTAAGCATCTAGGAAGAAAAATAACTTAGTTTTTTCCTGTCAAAGCCAGTGTGTTCACTCTGTAAATTTAGACATTTTAAACCTAATATTAATAATAATTGCATTTATAAAATGCTTTATGGTTTGCAAAGTACTGTATGTGTTACCTCATTAAATATACAAGTTGATTTTAATGTTCTTTTGATGAGCTTAAGTAAAATTCTACTCGTATTGTAGACTGAGACTAATAGGCTGAGCCTTTTAAAGAAAATCTCAGATAAAATATTTGGTAGGATTGGTAATTGAATGGAAAAAATTTCCTTCTGTGTTGAATTTTGAGCCAGTCTTCCACTATGTTCTTCACAACACTATGCCAATAATATCATTATCTCCTAGATGTCATTTAGAATCTTTTATTCTCCCAAAGTAGGACTTAACTTTGTTGTTCTTATATATTTCCAACTTGAGATAGCTGTCATATTCTGTAGTCTTTCATATTCTAGGTAGCTTTGAGTGTAAAAAGTTGAATTTGCTAATGTGAATATCAAACTTGTGATTTAATTTAGTGAACCTATGGCAGTATGTTTAACCATAAATTGTGTATTTGATATACTGTTTTCAGGTAAGCATGTTAAAAATTAAAAGGGCTAAAGTTAATTTCTTGGGCTATCTAGGTTTGATATGAAAAATTTTAAATTAATTTTAGTTTGCAACTAAATATGTTTATTCTAGCATTGTTGGTTTGTTCTTTGAGGTAACTACATAACGATTTTAGGTGGTAAAACTAGATCACTATCTGTCTGAACCTGAAATTGGGAATGAAATAATCTTAACTTTCAGCATTCTAACAGACCTTTTGATCTTTTTTAAAAAAAACTAGAGTGCTAAACTGATTAAAAAACAAACAAGCCACTTACTTAAAGCTATTGTATATTTTTTGTGGGATTGTTTCTTAGATTTTACATATGGTGCATTTTTATCAGCTCTCTCAAGATGATACCTTGCTAATGGGTATGGTGTGTCTTTGAACTAAATGACTAGCTCTCCAAGGGCTGGTACATCAGAGTGTCTTGTGAAAGGCAAGAGTAATAAAACATGGGCTTTTCCTTTACTCTTCTTGTTCCACCCTCATGTTAGGTGTTTATGCTTATGCCAGGTAGTGAGAACAGAAATGGAGATTTCCTGAATATTCTTCTTAATATAGCAGAAAAATGAGTTTGACCTATTTGTAAGCATAATGATGGATTTGATTTTACATCCAGAAGGTAGATTTTGGTAGCTGGCATAGTTAAGTAGTAGGTAGAATGCTGAATTTGTCTGGAAGACAGCTCAATCTTTACTGTCTTTGTGACCCCGGGCAAGTCACTTAATTCCCCTGGGCCTCATTTTCCTCAACTGTAAAATGAGGGGTTGACGTCTAAGGTCCTTTCTAGATCTATTTCTATCATCCTACTTAATATTTAACATATATCCTTTGCCCTAATCTCTTAAGACACCTATGGATTATTTACATTCACAATTAAAAATAGCTATACTTTGTGCTGCATGCAGTCATTGCAGTCCTGGAGGATTTCTTGCTGAATCAGCTGACAGAGGAAGCCAGAAAGATATGCTTTTGATAAAGTAACTCCCTCCAAGACTGTCCAGAGGCCAGCTTGTATCCAATCTTGTGGCAAGGAAGGAATGCATAATGGACTTTCTTTACTCTCTAGCCAGAGTACAGTGAGCTCTTCCAACCCTCTATCTCCCCACCACCTTCCTCCCATATCCCCTATCCTTTTTATAAGGCACTCCCTTGTTTGTTACTTTTAACTTTGTTCTGTTAATTTTTCTGTACCTGGTTTATAGAAACACTAGTTATTTTAGAAGGTTGGGGAACTATTATTTAATAGCAGGACTGTTTGCTGTCCTAAGATAATAAAACTTTTTCTTCTTTGTTTGCAAAAAATGCTTCAACCGATTCTCTGGGCTACAAAGGTAAGTAAGATTGGCAAGGGCAGTTAATATAATCAAGCTATGTTAAAATAAATTCTGATACTCATTTTACTCTTTAAAAGTAAATGCTTTTAAACTCCCATTTTTCACCTTTGAAATATTAAATGCATAATCATGTGAGAATTTTGTTCTTTTGGTTTAAAAGTAATCACCTTTTACTTGTCAATAAATTCTCATAATAAAAGTTTATCTTGTTGGACAAAGATCAGTCTAGCTAAACTTGGAGAAACATGTTGGCAGCATAGTGATGACTTTTCAGCCTCAGTAACTTGCAAACTCTTAAGTTATAGAGAAGCTGTCTCTGTTGTCATAGGGGAGTACCCACATCAGTACTTTAGAATCTAGTATCATCAAAGTATCTTGTTGTGTGTCTTAGCTGTGTGTTATGCTGTGAGAAATATGAAAGGGGTTCTTGTCATGGGATTGTAAATTCTTGTAATTAAAATATTTTTTAAATATCAAGAAGTCATAAATGAAATTATAAGCCCCCCCCCCCCTTACCTATGATTGCTTTGACTCATAGCAAGTCCAAATTAGTAGGCAGTACCCTAAGGGTTTCACTTCAGTGTCCTTGGCAGTCTTTTCTGTCCAAGGCTTTTTGCCAGTCTGATAAATAAAAGTATTAAAGAGCCATTTTAGTTTCTATGCTCTGGGTGGTGAGATTTTTTTAAACTTGGTGTCTCACTTTGGCACTGAAAGGCAAAATACCTTTCATCTGGCCTGGGGTGTGAATCTCGGGAATACTTCCAGAATCCAGTGAAATTGAGTGAGGCCTTCTGTACATTACCATCCCTAATCCTTTATTTTCTTACTGTTTGTCAGATACTTTTGTCTTTCCCAGCTCTGTATTTGGTGGATTTTGTCTTATCTTCAAGTTACTGTCATCTAAGATAGTAATTTTGATATTAGCCTTCGTAGTGGCCAGTACGTTAGCTCTTGTCAGTACAGTAGACCTAGAGTTTAAATTGTATGTAGAGAAGGTGTCTATCTTAGTGATAAATGAACTAATTAAATATTTATGTAATCAATATTTGGAAAGATATTGGTAAAAAAAAAAATGAAATTAGTCTTACCAGTGCAGTAGCAAGGTACATATTCTGCTAAATTCTTTTGGGAGAAATGAAACAGTTGGATGCAGTGTCTCTTATTCATTGTTACTTAAGCTAAATTTTGCTTCCCTAGAAGCAAAGCATAGTACTGTTTTCCTCTTAACTATCTAGCGTTCTCTCTTTTTTTTTTTTTGGCCTTTTCAGTTGTCCTCATTGGAGACTCTGGTGTAGGAAAGAGTAATCTTCTGTCTCGTTTCACTCGAAATGAGTTTAATCTGGAAAGCAAGAGTACCATTGGTGTGGAATTTGCAACAAGAAGCATCCAGGTTGATGGGAAAACAATAAAGGCACAGATATGGGACACAGCAGGACAAGAGCGATACCGAGCTATAACATCAGCGTAAGTCAGGGAGATCCAAGTTCTATGAAACAGTTTGCAGCAATTGAATTAGTTTGGGGTGAAAGTATGGCATTGTGAAATGTGCAGATGTCCATAACTTTATTCTAGGAAGAACTTAACTATCTTATAAAGATTTTGAAACTTAGTTGTAAAAATATATTTTATTATGATTGAACCCTGCCCTATCTGCCTTTTGCTTTATAGTTTGTCTTTTAATAGAAAATTTTTCTGTTTTTCAGTTATTATCGTGGAGCAGTAGGTGCCTTGCTGGTTTATGATATTGCTAAACATCTTACGTATGAAAATGTAGAACGATGGCTGAAAGAACTGAGAGATCATGCAGATAGTAACATTGTTATCATGCTTGTGGGCAACAAGAGTGATTTACGTCATCTCAGAGCAGTCCCTACAGATGAAGCAAGAGCCTTTGCAGGTAATGAGTGACCCAACTTGTATGATAAGACTTGCCTGAGATAGTTCTTTGTTTTGTGCTATGGGGAAGAGTATTTGATTTTAAAGTGAGGTTTTAAGGATTTTTTTCATCTCCCTAATAGTGAAATAGGTGTCTGTACATGAGTTTTATGCAAATTTGTGGTGACATGGCCTTGTGTGACTTACAGTCCTTATTTGTTGTGAAGACTTAACCGCTCATCCCTGCACTTACATTACTGCAATAATGTCCCACTCTTCTCAATGACTCCAATAGAGAAGACTCTCGTCCTCCTGTGCTTTGGTATAATTGTAATGTCTTGTACCTACCAGCCTAGACTCTATATACTCAGCTCCAAAAGGTGTGGCCCAGGAAAAGCCAATCAGAAGTGACAGCTTTGTCACTTCTCTTTATGGGCTGTGCTGCCTGTGTTTCCATAGGTAAAAGCTTGAGTGTAACTCTTGCTCTTTTCCTGGTAGCTACATGAAAGAATAGGCATAACCTCAACTGTTCTCTATTCAGAAATGTTCTGTGCTTTGCTGTCATTCTCACTTCATCTTTTTAAAGTCCTTAAACACTTAAAAACATACCAGACCTTTGTGGGTGTTGCCGAGTGAGTGGTAAGAGTCTGAACACTCTTGACTGGTGAGTCACTGTGTTAGGATCCCAGAGTCACCTTGCATTTAGGATTTTAGCATTATGTTTATCTTTAATATCTTAAAGTCTTCTTGCTTAAAGACCTTGTGGACAACCAAATGTAACACCCTCAATTTACAGATGAGAAAACAGATATAAAGTTGGTATGCCTTGCTCAGTCACAGAATGAGTTAGTGGCAGAAAACAAAGGCTTGAACCCATGTCTCATGACTCCCAGTATAATATTCTTTCTGTTGTAGCATGTTGCTTTCTTGTAATATTTACTTGTTATTGAGTGTATTACATGAAATTTTCTGTTTTTAGTGGATTCAGTTAAAAGCTTATTTCAAATGATATATATAGATGGAATATGTAATTTATTGCTCAACTCAAAAACACTTACTAAATACCTGCTATGTAAAAGTCATGGTACTGTTTTAAAAGTGTGGTTACAGCTTAGTCGGGGAGAGAAGGATGTAAAAGGACCAAAACTGATACATGTATAAATAGCTGTGTTTGGGGTTGAATGGTTGAATCCCTACCTTTAGTGATGATTTGGATGTACTCTCTTGACGTATTGTTTTCACCAAGGCTGTGAATGGATTCTTTAGGGTAAGGGGGCAGGGAGGAAGGGAGGAATACATGAATCTAGTAAAATAAATGTAGCATAATGATGATGCTGCCTAAGAATTCGAGGTAGTATGACCCAGAAAATTCTGTTACTTCCACTACTGGGGGTGTGTTTTTGTTAAAAATCATCTCATTTGTATGAAGACTCGATCTGGTTGTTAATGGTGACTTCAGAGGGCTTTTTGGTCTGTTTGTATCCCCTCAGAAAAGAATGGCTTGTCATTTATTGAGACATCTGCTTTAGACTCTACCAATGTAGAAGCTGCTTTCCAGACAATCCTGACAGGTAAGACTTACATTTTGAATTCATACCAGTTAGTATTGGAGATTGAGTAACGTGTTGTGTTTAAACAAATGGATTTGGAAATTGAAAGTAGACATCACACCCATCTAAGGGTACTGCACAGTGAATATAATTTGAAAATTTTCAATGTTGTAATAACAGTACAGAGCACATAATTAGTCACAATTCTTGCTCATTGAAGTTTGCCATCTAAAACGACACGACCAAGTAACATTTTGGAAACAGTTTGTTCACTTCCTCTTTGTCCTATTATATTCTCCGTGGTAGCAAACACAAAGTTATCCTTGAATGTGCTTTTACTAGGTAAAAACCAGTATCCAGATAAGTAAAAGATATGATGCCTCTTTGAAGAATTGAGTCTGTTTAGCTCTGAAATATTTTGGTACATCTTTGAGTATATCTGTTTTTCATTTCTTTTTTTTGTTTGTTTTGAGGGAGAAGGTAGGGCAGTTGGGGTTTAGTGACTTTCCCAAGGTCACATGGCTAGTTTTTATGTTGAGTGTCTGAGGCTAAATTTGAACTCAGGTCCTCCTGACTCCCCGGCTGGTGCTCTGTTCACTGCGCTCCCTAGCCGCCCCCTGTTTTTCATTTCTTTAAATTAAAACAAGAGAAATCTTCAACAGTGTTTTCTCTTGCCATGGAAAAAGCCAGGTGTTTCATGATAGATAAAATCAGGCAGGCATATTAGTATCCAGAAAAGACTGCAATAGTAGTGGACAAGGATCATAGTTTAAGCTCTTGGCTCTTTTGGAATGTGGATGGATATGCAGACCAAGGCTGCCTTGGGGCTCTAAGACTTTTAACATTTTGTAGCTCATTTACACGTTGGCTAAAATTTAGTTGAAGTTTAAATATGCTGATAGACTGATTCCCTGCTGGCCACAGATGCCTAAACTGCTCTGTATCTCTGCACCTAGTATTCGATGCTAACAATGGTTATTTAAACCCTTGCTGTCTTTTGTACCACTATAGTACTGTAGTGAAAGAGTCAAGAATGTTGGTAAAAGTAACATTGTAAAGAAACTGATTCATTATGGATAGTTTACAGATTTTCACATTCTGTTTAGAATTAGGTCAGGGTCTTGTTAGATGCTCATGAAATATCTTTTTTTGGACTTGTTCTTTGAATTGCCCTTTTATATAGACTATGGTTCAAGCAAGAAGTGATTAACTCTAAAGCACGACTCCAAATCCTATACTTTTCGAACCACCTGTATTACTATAGAGACAGCGTGTCTTGTGATGGGAAGAACACTGTCAGTAAGTTAGTAATCATTTATTATGCACCTACTGTTTTGCCAGGCACTGTAGTACATGCTAGGGATACAAGGAAAGGCAAAAAATAGTCCCTGCCCTCCAGGAGCTTACAGTCTAACAGGGGAGACAACCTGCAAAGAACTGTGCACACACATGATACGCGCAGAGTACGTCAGAGATAACCCACAGAGGGAAGACCTAGCATTTGAAGATCAGGAAAAGCTTTTTGTGGGAAGTGTGATGTTAGCTAAGACTCGGAGGGACATGAGAGGCAGAGAAGAGGAGGGAGAGAATTGCGGGCACAGGAGAGAGCCAGTAAAAATTCCCAGAGTTGGGAGACGGAGTATCTTGTTTGAGGAGTGGCAAGGAGGCCAGTATCAGTGGATCACATGGAAAAAATTGGGGCGAGTAAGGTGTTAAGCAGACTGGAATTGTACAGGGGGACTAGGGTCAAAAGAACTTTGAATGGCAGAGGATTTTATATTTTATCCTGGAGGTGATATGGGGCCCGTGGAGTTTATTGAATAAGGGGTTCACCTGGTCATATTTGTGCTGTAGGAAGCTCACTTTGCAAACTTAGTGGAGGATGTACTGGAGTGAGGAGAGACTTAAAAAAGGGAGACCAGTCATCAGTCTATTGCAGTAGTTCTGGTATAATGTGAGATAGCAGTATACAAGAGATGTTAGAAGGTTAAAAACAATAGAACTTGTATTACAAGCTGGTCAACCTGGATTCTAGTTCCAGCTCTACCACAAACTTTATGTTGGTCGTTGAAACTCTAAGACTTTTGGCTATAAAGGAGGGGTGAAATTTTGTAAGAGTAGGTCATAGGACATATTTGTCCTTGAAATTGGTGGGGTGCTAATGTTGCATGTGGCAATACACAAAAAGTCTTTATCAAATGAATTATTTCTTCTAGAAGATATCTTTCATGTGATTTTTGCCTATATAAAAACTTTGAGGACACAGTGTACTACACAGTAGGATTTGACCCTTCCCAACAAACGATGGTCACTTAATACTGTGATTTTCAGAGTAGGAGAGTTTTGTTTCATTTAACTTTTGTTGTGATGACTCTTAAGGGTGAAAGGAGAGTATTCTTGGTATGCCTTCAGGGTTTCTAGAAGGAATTACTGACATCTGGTGGAAACCTAAAACATTAGCTCTTTGAGATTTGCAAAGTGCTATCTTCACCATGCTGAAATATGTAGTAATATTCTGATTTTTTACTAAATTTACTGATGAAAAAATAGGCTCGACTTTAAAACAGCCAGTTAGTATATGAACCAGACTTCAGACTTGGCTGTATCTTGAGTCCATTGCTTTCTTACTCCACATTATGTTGTTTGTTTAACACATGACCAGTTAGGACTTACTCTTTGCTCTAGAAGTTTATGTTTTTGAGGGAGGCACCAACAGATTAGAAACTGATTTATGAAGTTGTATTATTTATTTGAAGACTTTTATTTGATGCCTGACTTGATGATTTCAACCCATGACACACTTTTCAGTTATGCTTTTTAGCTTACTGTTACTTATTTTACTAATCCATAGCAACTGAAACAAAATTCTGCTATTTTTTTATGTGAGTGGGGCACAGGGTGGTAACATCCACTACAAAAATAACTGGTTCTATGTTGTAGAAAGGCTGTTTCCATATTGCCCTTTGAACTGAATTTAATGCTTGCAAAACTGAGCAACTTAATAGCAATAGTGTAAGCCCTGTGTCCTGCAGACAGGACTTGGGTAAACCTTTCACAGTTTGCCTGGTCACCATAATACTGATTTGTAGCCCTAAATTTTAGAGAAGTTTAAACTTCTGAGCCAAATTGACCATCCTGTAGTGATTATGTGTTGGTAATTGAGTCATTAATCTCTAAAGTTTAGAGTAGTTTATTTTCAGCAAAATAGTCTTGTCACTGCTTGTTTAGGATACTTTCAAAGTATTCTTGGTAGCACATGTGGTCTTGGAATATCTCATCTTCATAGAGGTGGGCTCGAATCAATGGAAGAAGACTAAAACTACTAAATGCTATATATTACTAGTAGTAGTAATGTATTTTGTCTTTCATATACTTTGGGATATTTTTATCCATGTCACTTCTTTGAAGAAAAAAAGCAATTAAACCAATAAAACAGAATATTTTACCTATAGAAAACTAGCAAAATACCCTTTATGTCTATAACATCAAATACTGTGGGAATTTCCTCTATGGTGGAATTAGAAACATTTCATCTTTACCAAAGTGAATATTCAGCATAGCCTTTGATGTTGGTGAAATTTAGAGCTATAATCTGTATGGTGGTGACATAGTTTGTGCCTCTACTTTTTAAAAAATAATGCTTACTTGGATTAGGGAAAGCATTGGAAACTCTGCTTATTCCTGTTATACATAACCACCTATTAATTTCATAATCCTTCTGAAGGTATGTACTTAATACTGCCATTTGTCACAATGTAGAAATCTGGACATACTACATTTTTGTATTTAATTGTAAGTTGGTTATATTTGAAATTCATCCAGGTCTTCTGATTCCAAGGTCAGGATTTTTTTCCACTACAGTAAGGCTGCCTCTAACTAATATAAGAGCTATGTAATCCATTTAGTTCTAAAGTTAAATATATCATTCATTTACCTTAAGAAAGGAAAACTTATTCATTTTACTTAGTTCCCTGAGTTCCTAGTTTTTCTTTTTAAAATATTCTTTCTCTCATCAAAGACTAGCTGGGATATAGCTGCTTCCTTTTCCCCCCTCTTATCAAAATTTTTCCTTTCTTAACCTCTGGTGACTGGATATGTCTTAAGTGGATTAAAAGACCTTTTTGTGCCATTTCTAATTTTTGAAAAAAAAAATTCTCTTCCATCTCAGTTCCTTGGTAAAACTTTTTTTTCTTTCATTGGTAATTTTTTGATTCCTAGACATTTTTTATTTTGGAGGTCTGAAAAGAATAGTGGCTTGAAACAAATACAACCATGATCCAACTACAAAAAGACTATGTGGTAGTTAGATAATGCTGTACAAGGCCGCTCAACTGTCCTACTTTGTAATAAAAACCTTTTAATTATTTATCTTCATTTGCTCTCACAAGTCTTGTCTTTGCCTTTTTTTACATGTGATGGAATCCTACTAGAGTTGCCCCCCAACCCCAATATCCTAACTTCATTATAGGCCCTAATAAACACCAGGCCCGCTAAACCTACCTAGCCCCTCTCCT
This sequence comes from Petaurus breviceps papuanus, assembly GCF_028583685.1. Lineage (NCBI taxonomy): Eukaryota > Metazoa > Chordata > Mammalia > Diprotodontia > Petauridae > Petaurus > Petaurus breviceps. The sequence continues at coordinate 38,247,253 of NW_027186296.1, read as the reverse complement.
TCCACCTTCTATTCTAACTTCTTCATATATGCCTCACTAGAACAACAGGTGTGTCCATGAGCTCATAGTTCTCATAGAAACAGCAGGCATGGGAACCTAGCCATTGCTTCTAGCTAATTACTGCCCCCAAACCCATTCCCACAGAAACAGGTGTGTCCACGTACTCATCTTCGACCACACTATGCATCTTGATCAGACAAGAACACAATAGCTAGCCAGTCAGAAGACAGCATCACCAGAATGTAGAACAGGATGCTTGACCAACCACCAAACCTTAGAAGGGACCCATCCTATGATAGCACCTGCACAGTAATAGTAAAGAACTGGCCTAGAATGAACTTATGACATAGAGAGGCTTATTATAATATCATTACCATACATACATACATACATACACACCCCCTTAACTGAGTTTTTCTGTATGCATTAAGGGTTCCACTGAGGCTGGAACCTTTCCTCTATTACCTAATCCCTTAACAAACTCTTCCTGCCTTTTTAGTATTATTTAATAATATTCTAATATTATTTAATATCATATTCCCGTAGTCTAGTAAATTTTGATTGTGTAATCAGCATCATATTCTTTATGAAATTATATGTCTTGTTTTACTGAAGTTGCTAATTCCTCTAAGGGACTTAGCCACTTGCCAGAGTGTGAAACCTCAAAACTATAATAAGTCTTTCCAGCTGGCTTGGAGTAGACCTGAGTCTTTGAAATTCTTTAGAGACATCCTGCCGCAACTCTCCCTGAACCTCAACACGTTTCTATATGCTACAAATGTATAATATGTTTGAGATATAAAAATTATCGATTTTCTTTGCTTTTTACCTTTATTAATCCTGGATTGACTCTCAGTTCTGCCATTTATTACCTGACATTGGGAAAGCTTCTGTGGCTTCAGTTTCTTCCTCCATGAAATGATGGTGTGGAGAAGGCTAAAAATCTCATTCTAAATCTATGATTCTATGACTTCTGTCCTCTAAAATTTTCCTATCTGCTTTACATTATTTAGCCAAAGGAATTTGGACTTAGGGGAAAGAAATCCAGTTTGTAGTGGGAAAAAAAAGAATGAGCAATATATTATTATTATTTTTTTTTAAAGCAATTGGGGTTAAGTAACTTGCTCAAGGTTACACGGCCAGTTATTTCTGGGTGTGGTGCTAAGTATCTGAGCCCAGATTCGATCTCCAGGTCATCCCGACACTGGAGCCAGTGCTCTTACTTGCTGAGCCACCTGGCCACCCCTAAGCAATTGGGGTTAAGTAACTTGCTCAAGGTTACACGGCCAGTTGTTTCTGGGTGGGTGCTAAGTGTCTGAGCCCAGATTCGATCCGCCAGGTCATCCTGACACTGGGGCTGGTGCTCTTACTCGCTGTGCTACCTGGCTGCCCCAGCAATATATTATTTTAGAAGTAAGCTGCTACTTTGGTTTTAAAGCTTGCTTTTCTCTTTACCCTTGAAAAACTGGATTAATTATTCCTGCACCATCTCCATTAAAATTTTCTTTTAGCTTTTGCAAAGAGTTATTTACTTTGAAGATACAGCAGAGACTAAACCACCCAATTAAAAAGAAGTGTACATGTGCTCACTTCTGCTTGGCTTTTTTGCAACCATTTATTTGCCAAGTAGTTCAGTTTTAGGTTAATTTTTTTCTAATTTTTTTGTTTTGCTCAGACCTGTGATTTTGTGAGGGTAGGGACCTGGTGAGAAAACTCCCTCTACCAATGCCATTTGTCCTCTGCTGTGCAATTTGCTCTCTTGGAGAGTTGTCTGCATCACTGAGAGGTTAAATGACTTGCCATTCTCTTGTAGCCAGGCTTGACCTCAGGTCTTCCTCACTTTTGAGGCCTGTTTTCTAATTACCATTCCACCCTGCCTCTCACAATATTGGTTTTTATAAAAGCTTGTATATAATTTTCTAAGATCTATTTAAAATGTATAATTTCTAAGTCATTCATTTGGCAGAGGTGATAAACACTTTTAATTGTTTTCTACTACATCAGATTGCCTTAAAATCACAGCATATTTGTAAAATGGGGTTACCTATTTTGTTCTACTTTGATCTATTTTGTACCTATATTTGTACCTATTTTGATCTATGGTGAGTCTGATAAAGAAAGTTTATACATCTCCTTTACTAAAGTAGTGGCGTTCTTAGGCTTTTTTTTTTTTTTGGAGGGGGAAGGCAAAGCAATTGGGCTTAAGTCACTTGCCCAAGGTCACACAGCTAGCAAGTGTGTCAAATGTCTGAGGTCTAATTTGAACTCATGTCTTCCTGATTTCAGGGCCAGTTCTCTATTCATTGCTCCACCTAGCTGCCCCAATTCTTAGGGTTTTCTAGGTGGCCAATGTTTTTTAATTTTCTTGTGCTGACATTTTTAGTCTAAGCTTTCAGTTCATCTGTTGCTATTTAAACTACTAAGTATTTCATTAATCTCTTGTGAGTTCTTTTTTTTTTCATGAGTTCTTTTTCTGAAATAAAGAAGAAACTGTTTCTTCATGCCATAAGGGAAACTGTAATACAACATTAGCTACTTGAAGAGGAAAAATGATTGTTTGGCCTTTGGAATAGAAAGCTACCCCTGACACAAGCCTGTGTAATAGCAGCTGCTGATGGGTTTTATTAATACAAAATTCTAAATACTTCTTCTTTTTATGCAGAGATATATCGCATTGTTTCTCAGAAGCAAATGTCAGACAGACGTGAAAATGACATGTCTCCAAGCAACAATGTGGTTCCTATCCATGTCCCTCCAACCACTGAAAACAAGCCAAAGGTGCAGTGTTGTCAGAACATATAAGGCTCTGTGCTTCTCCCCTAGAAGGCTGTGTATAGTCCATTCCCCAGGTCCGAGATTTAAATATATTTGTAATTCTTGTGATCACTTTTTTGTGTTTCATTACTACTTCTGAATTTCTTTATGTCTTAAGTCTTTTTTTTTATTTCAAATTTATAAAATCACCTACTTGTCCCAAATGACTGCAGCTTCTTTTCATGCGAAGCCCTCACTAGCCTTAGTTTAATAAAATGGATGTTTGGATTCCTTAATTATTGTTTATTTTCCATCAGAGTGATCTATGACAATGGTAAATACTCAAACTGAAGTGCTTGAAGCTCAGACCTTTTGATCCTGATCAAATCAAAGAATACTTATATAATATTCAATTAAACATTTCACCACAGAGCAGTTTATTAAAATATATTCTTCCTTCAGTGCAGTATCTTCACATCTAGAGATTGTGCTGTAATATAAATAGCAGATTTTTAAGAGCTTCAGAAATATCCATCATTTGGAAAGATAATTTCTAAAATGCCTTAATAGGTCTGTGTGATGTAATAGTTTTTCTTTTTTTTTTTTAATAAGTTTATGGGGGAGAAGGGAGAAAAAACCCACACCAAACTTTTCCTGACTCAAGGATTTGCTTTGCAAAATGCAAAAGACTATCATTTTTTTCACTTTAGGTAGCTATGTGATTGGTGTGGGTAGGAGGGTAGGGTAGGTCATCATGTTAAGTGATGAGCATGGCATGCTGTAGACTGGTAAATTCCATTTGAGGTGCCTCCTCTGCAGCAAGACCATGCAGCGAGAGCTATCTGAATTTTTTATTTAATTTCACAGTAGCAGATCATGCAGCATTTATTGCTTAGGCAATAAATAATCTGTACAATGCTAGAAATACCAAATTTCGAAGTGTGTGTGTTTTTTTTTCCTTCATCACCCCCATTAAGTAAAATGTGGCCTAGTTTTTTTTTTTCTCCAGTAAACCCACAGCAAGGTATGGTTTGATTATTTTTAAAATGCTGTTTTACTCTGTTGAGTTTTTCAGCATGTCATGAAGCTTCACAGTTAAACTTGTCTTTGCTTCCACTGTCTCGAAGATATGGTCAAAGGTCAGGTTCTGTTAATGTGGTAACCAATTGAAGGCATATATATTTTAGTGTACCAAGCTAAAAGAACATTCTGAGTTTAAATAGAACATATTTAGGAGCTATACAGTTCTGAAATGTTTCTTTTCCACTACATTTTTCAAAAGCAGTTATATTACTAATATCTAAAGCCTACACTAATACTTTATTGTTTTTTCCCTGTTTTGAGAACAGTAAGCGCTTAATCTAAAGTAATTTAAAAAGCTGTGTCAACTGCAGTGATGCTATTAAGGGTGATAGGAGATTCCCAAAGGTTATTTAGGCATTTTAAGAGTAAGCCTGAAACATATGTGGGCCTACACAGTTTAATAAATTTCATGGCCAGTCTTTTGTCTTTTGCAGTGCTCATGAAGTGTGGGGCACACGGAAGGCATTGCTGTAGTCAGTAACTTTGGTTTCCTTTTGTAGCCATTTTATTCTTTTAGTGTATTGATTCTTAAGATGCTATTGATCTATTTGTAAATTGTTACTTTGTATTTTATGCATGTACTGTAACTTGATTTTTTTTTTAGATATTGGTTTAAAATATATTCATATTCTAATAAACAGTTACAGGGGGACTATTACCTATGTTGTCAGATTATATTTTTTCCTTTCAGTGATTTGGCTGTACCCATAGACTATTATATTCTAACTACTAAGGATGCAGGGTCCTGTATTAGGGTAGTAAGTATAGAGTTATAGAGTAAGTTATAGAGTGGTGATACATGAAACCAGAATTATTTGTACTCAGTTCTCCTTGAAAATAAGTATTAGATATATTTTCTTGACAGTGGTTATCATATTTCTGATTGTTTTAAGGAAATTCCTTTGTAGGTATATACACAATAATGTTCCCAGGTCCATGAAAGAATTTTCTTTGTTACTTTATTTTGCTCAGAATTTAAGTAAATTTTTAAATGTTTTTTTTTTTTTAATAACAGGGTAGAGAGTTGCTAGCATGCTTGATGTTTATGAAGTTGTCTTTTTTTTTTTTTAAACCCAACAAAGGTTCTTTTTATAGCTCAAGCCTAGTTGGGGTTAATCACTTTGGGTTTTTTTGAGCAAGTGTTATGCTTCTGAATTAGTTCTGAACCAGTGCACAGTACCTGGCACATAGTAGATATTTAATAAATGTTGATTGAGCACATTCATTTAGGCTCAAGTAAGAAATAGTAAGTTACTGAATATGGCCCTTCAGGATCATGCCAGTTTTTGAGCAGTAATGCTGTCTGGATGCTGTTCTGATCTTGAATACTCTATTGCAATCTCATAAAAAAAAACAAGCAATGGTAACTTGGTTTAAATTTCTACATCAGTGCAGTAGAGTTAATTTTGCCTTTCACCTGTTCCACTGTAAGATAGGTATTATATTTAAAAATGTCATCCAAGTCAGCTTTTCACAGGAAGAAAATGGTAAACTGCTGGGCTAGGTTAGAGATCTTTTTAAAGAATTTGTCCCCAAAAAATGTGGGCTTAGCTTAGTAGGCTTGATAGAAACAAGACTCTTGGCTGACCTGAGACTTGATTGGTTATGGGTTTTGGTTTTGGTTTGTTTTGTTTTGGATAAAATAACTTCACATTTCTATCCACAGTAACGTATGTGTACAATGACATAAATGTAGTCAGCTTTTTAAATTGTTGGTCTCGTTGACCAGGCTAATTGGTTTACTCTATGAAATTTTTTTTTTTTTAAGCAATTGGGGTTAGCTAACTTGCTCAAGGTTACACGGCCAGGTGTTTCTGGATGGGTGCTAAGTACCTGAGCCCGAACTCGATCCCAGGTCTCCCGACTCTGGGGCCGGCTCTCTTACTCACTGTGCCACCTAGCCACCCCGAGATTTTTTTTTTAAGAGTAAGATGAGGTGGCAGTTAATGCAGTTTGATCATCTTTAGGATTAGTCTTTGTGACCCAGAGAATTTGAGGACTGTGTGGAAACCCAGAAATTTCTTCCTGCTTGAACTCAGCCCTGTCATATCCTAATTTGTTAAGCCCACGGTTAGATGAGGTTGGGAGTGAAGTGAAGAAGTAGAAATTCATTATTGAGGTCTGTTTGAATAGAAACAAATTACATAGATGTCTTGATAAATATTATGGTATAAGTACTAAAAGTGTCCTGAGAATTTTGTCTAATGCAGATACTTGAACTCTATAGCTACATAAACTTAAGAGTCTGGTTCACTCACCCTCTCCTTCACCAATTCATAATATCTTCCCTACCTCCCAATATGTTGGATGGCTGCTTCTAACTCATTGTTTTGTTTTTTTTTTCTGTAAGGATGTACATCTCTTTTCATTTGCTTGTCTTGAAAGAATTGAAAGAGTTAAAACTCCCTAGTGTACTAGAAAAACAGGGGTTCTTCATATGACAGGTCACTTTTAAAAAGTAGGTGGCCCTAATATAGTAGCAACTAGAGGCAGAAGTATCAGATAGTGTATTTATTTTCTATTACTAATAGCATAAGGTAATAACAACTTTTTTTTTTGCTTTTTGGAGAGGAGGAAGGTAGGACAATTGGGGTTAAGTGACTTGCCCAATGTCACACAGCTAGGTTTTGTGTGTGTGTGTGTGTGTGTGTGTGTGTGTGAAGTGTCTGAGGCCAGATTTGAACTCAGGTTCTCCTGACTCCAGGGCCGGTGCTCTATCCATTGTGCCACCTAGCTGCTCCAATATTGACTCTTCTATCTTGCTGTTGACTGTTGGGGCCAAAAAAGAGTTGTAAATTATGGTCTTTGTTTCTCTCCCCCCCCCCCCCAAGTTAAATTGGAGGGTTTTTAATAAGTCTGGTCTACATGTTCCTATCTCACATTTTTTGGATTGTTGAAATTATTAAAAAGAAATAGAGACCTGACTACTCAAGATAAAAATCCAAATGAATGAAAAATGCTTTTTCCCCAAATATCTTTGTATGGGCCCTTTATTGAAAAAGAGAGTATGGGGGCAGCCAGGTGGCACAGTGAGTAAAGCGCTGGCCCTGGAGTTGGGAGGACCCGAGTTTGGTTCCAGCCTCAGACACTTAACACCCACACACAAAAACTAGCCGTGTAACCTTGGGCAAGTTACTTAACCCCAATTGCCCTCCAAAAGGCAAAAAAAAAAAAGAAAGAAAGAGAGTATGTGTGTGTGCATGCATGCACATGTGTAAATAGGAACTATGATTATCATTTTGCTGGGCTCAGATTGATTAGGAGGAAGAGTACTTTTTAGATGGCATTCAGGACATCACAAGTATAGACCTGCACAACTTGGCAGTAGGTAGCAGTCAAAATTAAAGTAAGCAAAACTTATTCAGACTGCAGATAGGTTTTTAGTGCCTCACTTTCCATGTAAAGTATAATTAATGATTAAACTATTTTGCAAATAAACCATATTTTAAAAAGGAAATTTCAATTAATATTAATTACACTTATTAGGATTTTTATCATGCAATCACTCCTTTCAGACTAAAGACAGACTGATAATACTTGGTTGCCACAGGTCACATTACAAAGAGGAGAGAGTACGCAGTGGCAATCCACCTGGCCAGGTTACAGTTACAGTAGTGACTAGTGGAAGGTGGGTTAAGAGGAGCACAGACAAAGCACTTGTCACACCTTTACTTTCTTTTACATCTTCTACATTTTTTGCAGGCTCCCCAAAATCCTTTGGTGGGCTGCAAGTGACCCACGAGCCTGATGTTATGCAGACCTGACATAGTGCATTCTATGAACCCAAGGGTGCTCCCTGCCATAGACACTATTTTTAACACCAGTTTTCATCTAGTAATTCTATGAATCATGGAACCCTGTAGTCTTGGCAGTCAAAATTGCAGGTAACCCAAAGAGCAAAATAGAAATGTGATGAGTGTAAGTGGGCTGTAGCATGTGTCCAGTATTGGCCTACATTCAAGTAATGGCATAAGGAATATTATCCAGAAAAATACATATGTTTGGGAGATGAAGGCTCCATGGGTCCTTCACAAAGGCCTAAATGGAGAAGAGGGACAAAAGTCACACAGGATAAGAAATAATGGGTGGATCACCATCTGCATAGATAGGGTATAACTTTATTAGTAAGATTGTGGATCAGTTGACATTTCAATAACAAAGTTTGATATAGGCAGATTTTAGAAATACTAAGCTTAAAATTTTACTGTTTCTACCACAGTGACTTCATTTCTTTAAAATGGAAAGACGGCTGTAATTAAGAGTTAGAAGGCTTTGTTTTGAAGTTATTTATATATGTGACCATGGGCAATTTCTTCATTACTTTGAAGTCTTAGTTTTCTTATCTGTAAAATGGGGTTGATAATGATTAGATCACCTGCCTTACTAGGTTCAATTCAGTTCAGTAAACATTAAATATTTAGTGATATTAAAGACAGTTTGTGGTACTAAGGATACAAAAACAAAAAGTTCACCCAGGAGATAATAAGCTTCTTAAAGATGAGGTGAGTGTTTCTGTGTGTGAATTCAAAATAATTTCAAGGAAAGAATGCTTGTATTTTAGCAAAGGGCTTCCTATAGGAAATGGCACTTGAGCTGTGCTTTAAAAGAAGTCTGGACTTATTCACAGGGAGTGTATAGGAGGCCCGTTGTGCAAAAGGAAAGGGGTGGACTGTTATGTATAGTGTTTAGCTAGCAGGCCACTTCAGCCAAGAGGGAGAGGGTGTCCAAGGGCACAATATGAAATAAAACAGGAAAGGAAAGTACAATCTGGACTTGGGGATGGCTTTATTCTAGAGGTAATCATTGAAGTTTTGTTGGCAGTGTTGGTTTTGGAGGGGAGAGAAAAGCAGTGCAAGCAATCTGACATGGTCAGAACTGTGTTTTAATAAAATAAATTTGGGGCAGCTAGTGGACACAGTGGATAGAGCACTGGCCTTGGAGTCATGACAATCTGAGTGCCCAGCCCCAGATTCTTAACTAGTTGCGTGACCCTAGACAAGTCACTTAACCCTGTTTGCTTCTGTATCCTCATCTGTAAAATGAGGTAGAGAGGAAAATGGAAAACCACTCCATATATCTTTGCCAGGAAAACTCCAAAAGGAGTCATGAAGAGTTGGACATGACTGAAAAATGACTGAACAACACAAATTATATATAACAGTTTATGATTGTTATGAATAACAGTAAAAGAAACAACACGGTATAGTCTGATGACTCAGCAACAACAAACCTTAAATGCTCTATAAATGCTAACTAGCCATTCAGTAAAGGAAAGTCAGAAGGCTCATTTGGACAGTTAGGAGAATTAAAAGGAAGTCAGCGGGGTTATTGGAAGGAAGACATTTTGTGAAGCTTAAAGGGTAATCTAAGGATGTGGTTTATTTTTTATCTATAAAATAAGGGACCTAGGCTTGAAGATCTTTAAGGTCCCTTTTGATTGGCTCTGTGTGATTCAGTGGGTGGGCTCTGTCTTTATAAGCCAAGTTGTATTCCAGCCCAGACTCAGGTTTGTCAGATTACATTTTCCCTTGAGTGATTGGGCTGCAACCATGGAATATTTTAACAATTCCTAACAATTAAGGATAAAGGGATATAGGCCCTGCATTGCATAATAAGTGTGGGATTAGGGGCACTAGTGTAAGAAACCAAGGTTTTCAGAAGCTCAGGTGCTAGTTACTGGATTAGTTGCATTATTTACAAGATGCTTTTGTTTTATTAAAATGTTTGCTGCCTTTCTCTGCTAACTTTTAAGTAAGAACATTTCATAGCATTTGTAGCAAGACTGCCATTGCAATAAGAAGTGTTTAAGAACCCTACTGTGGAATTGGCTGCTATGGAAACTGTAAATTCGAAAATGTTTGTTCTCTGCATTCTGGTTTTTAAAATTGTTGACACCTATTCCTCAAAAGTAAGTATAAATCTATGTGAGGATTTCCAAGGATAAAAATTTTCATATTTTTAGTATTTATTGCATTCTTGCTTTTGGAATCTAGGACCAAATAAGCTGGATGCACAGGAGATACAATCAACAATATGTGTACTTAACATATGTTACATTATTGTTTGGACACTCAGGTAATATCCAGACTAGTAAAGGGTATAAATGATGCTTGCATCATTAATTTTAGGTAGAGACTTGGTCTTTAATACCTGAAGCATAACTCAATTCATAGAACACTAGGCCTGTAGTCAGGAAGAATTGAGTTCAAGCCCAACTTCAGACTGTGTGATCCTGGGCAAGTCACTTAACTAACCTCTCTTTGCCTCAGTTTCCAAAACATGGGAATAATAACACCTATCATGCAGGGTTGTTGCATTACATGAGATAATTGCAAAGTGCTTAGCATGGTGCCTGGCATATAGTAGGTGCTATAAAATACTCACTTCCCTCCCCTCTACTCCTATAATGTACAAAGCAAAGGATTGGCTAGACTTGATATATGTACTAAATTTGACACTGTGGCTGGTGCAGTCACCAGTGAGGCCAGCGTTAAAATTTGGTGATTTGCATACTTCCCTAATTGCATTTGACCCTGAGAGCTCAACCTTACCTCACAACAGCCAGTTTCCCTTTTCTCATGTCAGCAATGAGTCAGTGGTCTATGACTAGCCTTCCTCCCTTCTTTAGTGACCTGCAGTCAACATATTCTTCCTTCTTCCCTCCACCCAAACACATGCTAGCTACCTTGAACATGCTTTTTAAAGGTTGCTAATACTCATGCTAGACCCTTCACAAAAGAATGCATCTTATGGTCTCTGCCTTCCAAAAGCAGAAATGATACAAAAATACAGTAAGAAATCAGTCATAGGTCTAGCATATAACATATGCTTGTTGATTGATAGAGAATGATGTTAAGGTTACTACATGCCATTCTCTGACAACTTGATAATTTTGTAAGAGTAGGGCATATGACATATTTGTCCTCGAAATTGGTGGGGTGCTAAGTTGCATGTAGCAATACTCAAAAAGTCTTTTATCAAATGAACCATTTCTCCTAGAAAACTGTCTTTCATGTGATTTTTGCCTATATAAATTTAAACTTTGAGGGCAAGGTATACTACACAGAATGATCTGACCCCTTCCAACAAAGGATGGGCACTTAATACTTTGGGTCTAGAGCAGGCCTGCACAACATATGGTCCACCAAAGGACTTTGGGTGACCTGTGAAAAATGTAGAGGATATAAATTCAGGCCTGCACAACATACTGCCCACAAGCTGCGTTGTCAGGCCACAAGCAGCCTGCAAGCTGTATGTTGTACAGGCCTGGTCTAGAGCTTTAGAAGCCTTATCCTAGCATTCTGTTCTACTTCTTTTTAGATGATAGTCTAGTTAAATATCATTGTACAATATTAATTAGGAAAAAAAATCAGTTTTGAGAATGATTGTTACCACATAAAAGGACTTACTTCTTCCTTCCCTACAGTGTAGTGAGTGATATTTTTTCCTTTGTAGTAAATAATTTTAGCTTGGTCAGATAGATCACTAACTAATGTAATTGCTGTTCACCTAGCTTCTGTCTTAAAAGTATTGCATGCAGTGATCCTCAATGATTACTGTATTTAGTAATATTCAACTGTCTTGTCTTTGTAATGAGCTTATGCACTGAAATTCTTGGTAAATACTTTTTGCACCGTAATTCTTCATTACATTTGTCTTCCACTCATATTAAACCCTTGCTTTTGAGAATTATCTATTAGCAAGATCTCTCAAGTTGATGAATGTTAATCTTTGAGCAATGGTATAAATTATCTTTTTCTTTTTTACCTAGACACTGTATTAAACTGGAATTGCTTCTTAAATATCATTTAAGTCTTACAAACTGAAGTCAAAGGACTTTGGTATGATTTTTAAGTGGATTACATACAAAAGCTTTGAAAGTAAGAGGGATAAATCTTTACAACTTGTCTCAGTTGACTGAATTCAGTCAGTTCTGATTTAGTGTTTGCATTTTTATTACAAAACTATTCCTGTAGCTTTTTTACTAATTAGAATTTTGTTTTAAAAGGAAGTGAAGCAGCTATGTCCCCAACTGGCTATGCTGCTTGTTAACTTTTGCCAGAGGAAAACTATTTATCACATTTATGTAAATGAAGTCATCCCAACATTTCCCTTTATTCCATTCCATAGAAGTACCTTTGTCTTTTTTTTTTTTTAGCTGAAGACAAGCTGCAATGGTTATCTTTGTTTGCTCATCCTTATGAATGCAGTGAGACTAGTAAGGCCCTTGTGTGTGATACTGATGTGCATGTAAGATTTTTCAAGAATGATGAAAATGTGCTGAACCCTTTTTTCACCTTCTCAAAGAAAAGGACTTTCTTGCATTCTTTGGACTTTACTTTTTCATTTTTAAGATACTTAAGCTTATGGTGACAAATTCTTACACAGGGTTTAGATTAGTCCTTTCTTTACTCCTGTAAAGTAGAATCTAGGGGGCAGCTAGGTGGCGCAGTGAGTAATGAGCTGGCCCTGGAGTCAGGAGGACCCCAGTTCGGTTCCGGCCTGAGACACTTAACACCCACACAAAAATACTAGCCGTGTAACCTTGGGCTTAAGCCCAATTGCCCTCCAAAAGGCAAAAAAAAAAAGTAGAATCTAAAAATACAATCAGTTTACAATGCTATTTAGGAAATCTTACGATCTGTAAAGCAAAGCAAAGTAATTTCAGAAACGCAGGTTGAGAGAAATTAATTTTATTTTGTACAAGGTACAGTACCTTTGCACAGTGAACAAATATATTACAAATCTGTTTTGTTTAAAAAAAGTATTGCCATTTCATAGTCTAGCTTCTAGCATAATGCTATCATGCAGTGTGTGTGTTGTGTGTATGTGTGTGGTTTGAACTCTGCACTTCATTTGGTTGAAAATTCAGCTTCTGGAACAACTGAATGAATCTCTAGGTTTCCAGTTAAATATAGAGAAACAGCGTATACCTGTTTAAGCTGACAGCTGAACTTGCTTGTGCTAATGCTAGACAGAATTACCTAATGAGCTCTACATGGTTGAAATGCCTTTTTGCAGTCAACTCTCAATTATCTTTGGGAAGTTACTTACTTCAGGTTAATGGTGCTCCTTTACCTTTTCTTTTCCTCCTCCTGGGTGCCTGGATTCTGGCTTTTGGCCAGTTCATGAATACCACTATTGGACAGTGACTAGGGAAAGGGAGAAGGTATGATATTTGACATTTTGAATCCTGTTGCTTGCTGTAAACCAGCAACATAACTACATAGGTTAAAAATTATTTTGCAAATGGTGGCTAAGTTTTGCCTTACCTATCTTTTCACTCATCCATGTTTTGTTGATCTTCAGCATAAAGATAATTGAATATTGGCTGCCCTGAAATTGAGGTAAATCTTTTATATGTGTATATATATATATATATATATATATACACATATATTTATGTAAAAGTTACCTGGACCTACAAAATAAATGTTGACATATTTTATAAGGCTTTTCTGGAACATAAAATTGCTATTGCTGACCACCCACTTGCTCCCATGCATACATGCAGCATTCATGTAAATATTATGTATCATCACATAATGGGAAAATCTGCTTCCACTTAAGCCTATGTTTGGAAAAGTTTTTTTCTTTCTCTGGTTAATGCTTTAACTATTAATTTTCTATACAGCAGATTACCATTTGCATTAAGGGCTTTAAAACTAGAAACATTTCTGTCTTCACTAGTCATTTCGTTACTCCTTTGTGGACTCCATGGAAGTGCTTCTTGCTGAATGGATCAGTATTGGAGAATGACGAGGTATAGTTGTGGCATGGGCTTTTTTTTTTTTCAGTTTGCCATTGATTTGAAGTTCTCTTTTGAATGTTATTGTAAGGGTTGAAGTGTTGGCCTTGTCTCCGACTTACTTGATAGAACCTCTGCTTACCTGCTAAAAGTCCTGTCATGCCATTGGTAGAGTAGTGACCTCCACCTGAAAACCTGAGACTTAGATCACTAGCCCATTGAAACAATAATTTTGGTTATTGTTGCCTTGGAACAATTAGTTCTAAAGTAAAAAATTTTCTTCCTAGTTTCTAAAACTAATTTTTACTATAGTTCTGTTATGCTACAACAACTGATCAAAGTTAATTTGTCCTTTGATCTTTCTAAATGGTTCCATTAAAAAAAATTCTCAAACATTTCAAAGTTAACTTGCTACTTTCACATCTGCCTAATTAACTTTACACATTTAGACTCAGTAGTACATCAAGTTCAAAATTTACAAAGAACTGCCTGAAAGCAAATAATCTTAGTTTATATGTCAAAGTTTGTCACCTTTTTAAAAAAATTAGGCAGACTTTAATAGCTGTTTTGTAAGTGCCCTTCATCCTGTTCCACAAATGACTATTTAGAACCTCATCTGAAAGCTAGTTTTTAGGTGGAATGACTGAGATGTTGTACAAAGATCATTCCAGATCAAAGTAAATCTTAATGAACCTGTGACTAACACTGCTAACATTTTGTGTCTAATGGCAGTTGGCAAACTAGCCTGAAGCCATTACTTTAGACACAGAAAAATGCTGCTGCTCTGGAAATGTTTGTGTTTCTGTAAAAATCACAGCTATATAACCATCTTTAAACCAAAGAAGGGGGAAATTAAACTGTTAAAACTATTAAAAGATTTACACTTAGGTTGACATACATAATTCTTCTTGAGACAACCAGGCCATGACTTGGAGCCATTGGGATTTGATGAAACAAGAATATATTCATAGCTGCTTGAAGCAATGATAATATGATGGCATGAGGCATCTCTCTCTCTACCTCTGTACTAAAGAAGAACATAAAACTTACTACAAAGAAAAACAACATACAAAGAAAGGGTATAGTAATGACATTGCCCAAATATACAAATACCATATTGATTGTTTGCTTTTAAAGTATTTCCCCTTCCCCATGCCCCCCTTCTCCTCTACCACCCTCACTTCTTCTTTACCTTCTCCCTAGAATTTTTTTAAAACCCCAAAATGTTCCACTAGCTTTCCACTCATGTCTCAGCTTGTCTATGCAGCTGGTGTTGACTCATCTTGTAAAGTGTTGTTACAACACAGTCCAGAAAGTTGAGTGTTATTTTGGGGGTGGACCATATAAAGAGCCTCATTGGACAATGATTCCAGTCTCTTTAGAAGTTGTTCGTTAGTCCTAGGTGGAGAGTGTAAAAAACGATCTTAAACATCATGCAGCAGGAGTTGGTGCATACCAGTGTTCCTTGTTTACCATTATTTCAAGTCAAAGGATTGTCTTCTTTCAGTGAATCAATGTGTCCAGCACAGCACATCGCAAGCGTGTTTATCCCTTTTTAAGATTGTTTGTCCTGAGAGGGTCCATGGGCAGGGCTCTGTCTTATTGGGAGGAGGTCATAATGACCAGGAATATGGCTGTTCCTAGGTAGGTCGTATGGATTCTGGATATAGCTGGTGCTATGACCGCGGCCTTCTTGGACCACACTGACTGTGGGTTCTAAGGATATAGTGAAAAATGAGTTCAGAGAACAGATTAGCTTTGATTGCCTCTTGGGGGGAGGAGGAATGATTATTTTAACATAGGCTAGGGGAGGGAAATTGAGGTTTCCAAATTCATGTCAAAAGGCAGTCATGTTAGCTATTCTGTAAATCAAGTATTGATTAGAAATGAGACTGTTATTACATTGGTACTCTGTCTAAAGTGTGCTGTAAGAATTCTAGGCTCTAATCACAACCCAAAGATTTAATTTACTGAAGGTGGGGCTTTTGTCAGCTAGTCCTCCCAGGCTGATGGAACCACATAGATGTGAAACTAAGGATTGATTAATTTTTCAGGTGAAGGTGAAACCTTAACATGACTGGATCATTTACATATCCTTATTCAGATTTAAAGGGAAAAATATCTGGCCATTAGGATTAGTAATGAATTTGAGTTGAGAACTTCCATAAATTGCTGGGGGACCACATTTCCCCAACTATACATACTTAACATGTTGCATCCTAATCATAGTGTTTTTAAGAGTAATATTGGTATGGAAATTTGGCCTAGGAGAGAAGGTGTAGTCCTAGGAGGTACAGTTTGACCTGGAATACTTAAAAGCAGTATTATGTTTTTTTATGCCCTCTCCTCCAGAAGAGGGGGTTACTTAGGGGAGCTTATCTCTATTTCAGTTTATGCACTGCATTTCAGAGTTATTTAAGACACCTACCAACTTCATATATATTTTTATTAGATGTCGACAAGGATGGCATGTCTGTGTATGGAGAATCCCTGTGAGCAGGTGACTTCATTTCTACATAGCTGCTCTCCGTGGGCTTGCAGGTGAGGAGGGGTGGATCCTTGATAGTGGCATAGGGATTTTCACTGCTGTTGAGAGAGCACGTACTCGAGCTGCTTACAGATTCTTTTGTGTAATCTGCAGAACAAGGAGGAGTTCTCTTAGAGTGGCTAAGAAGGACTTGTGTTATCATTTAAAAGTAATACAAACAGGAAAACGTGCAGAAGCTGAAAGCTCAAAAATCCATCCTGTCAACTTAGAAAACGATTCAGCATAGGAGATGAAAATGAAGTTGTTAGGGAAAACATTTTTAAATGTTTGGGGAAAATTACATTAAGCAAGTTTGTTACTATGGTTCATTTTCCTTAAGTCACAGCTAGGATAGGTTTAGGATTTTATTTTCCCAAGTAGATGTTGTTCCCCCTCCCTTCCCCTTCCCCCCAACTATCTTAGAGGGCAGAGCCTAGTGCCATTTTAAGTGTCTACATATAACATCAAAGCTAGGTGACCTTATGTAATGCCATTTTTATACTAAAGAGAAGAAAAACCATAGGATCATAGATTTAGAGCAGGAAAGGACCTCAAAAGTCATCTAGTACAGCTCTTCCTTTTAAGGATGTGAAAACTGAGGCCCAGAGAGGGTAAGAGACTTGCCTGCAGTAACATAGGTAGTAAACTTCAGAGGCAGGGTTTGAATCCAAATTCTGGCTCCAGAGACAGTACTTTTTCCATTCTAACACACAGTGGGTCCTTAGTTTTATCCTAAGTAAACTCCATCCCATGGGGTAAGAGGAATATTAATGTTCCTAGAATGATCCTGTTAGTGTGAATTGGGGAAGTAGGGGGCTGACTGCTCCATAGCATGTGAAAAGAAAGGAGCACTGGACTATGATTCACACTGGGCCTTTAGGCGAATCCTGCCTCTGCCTTTTTACCTACCTGTGTTATCTTAAGCAAATCACTTGCCTTCTTGTGAGTTCAGTTTCCCCTGCTATAAAATGAGAGGGTTGAACTTTTTTTTTCCTTTGGATAACTTTTATTATAATTGATTTCCTCTTTAACCCTACATGTTTTATTTTAGACAGTTAAAAACATTAGGCTTCAACAGACTGTCCAAGGAAGGCCATGACATTAAGACTTTAGGAAGTCCATGACATTATTAATCATTAAGAATCTCTGGGCTAGACGATAGTTAAGGTTCCTTCCATTTTTAAGTTTCTGTGTTCCTACAGCTTTTATGTCACTTGGCCCAGTGTAGCTATGCACATAACTTTTTCTTTAGCTCAGGAGTACATATCGTGGAGAGTGACTGGAGACAGTGCCGAGACTGAGCTAATTGGTAGTCTCAAGTGTCTAGGTGACTCCTTATGGTTGTATGAATGGGTGGGTGGGTGTCAATTACCTGTGCCTTGGACTTATCCAAGGATTTTTTCTTTCCTGGGCTGGAGGGGGAGCCTGAGCAAGATGGTCCTACACACCAGAGCTACTACTAAGTACCCTGCCCCCCCCCCTTAAAAAATACTCTGTTGAAGACTTCCCATGGGATTCACAAATTAGGGCTCCTCTCCTCATTCTATCAACTCTAGTCCAGGTATCTCTGATGATGGGTAAACTTGGCTGGGGCAGGGGGGGGGGAGGGACTGGTCAGTCCACAGTTCAGCTGAGCCCACAGATATGTGGTGCATCGCTATTTACTTCATTGACTTGGCTTGCTTCCAATAGAGATGCCAAAGAAAGAGCATTCTCTCCTGGAACATTTCCTTACGTTTATTTTGTCTTTGGGTGCCTTTTTGCTATGTATATCCCAAAATTTCAGAGAACCAAGAATGACATAGGTACATGAGGTTTCAGACAGGTCTGTTTCCTCCACATCATCCCTTTTTCTTCTTCCTCAAGAATCAAAAAACAAAGCAAAACAAAAAACCTTGTGCTGTGGCTAACACTTAAGGAGGGAAGCCAGCTGCCCCTTTTTTTGCACTCTCACTTGTCCTAGGAAAATGTAAAAGATTAATTAAAGGCCATGTTGAGTCATATGATCTTTGAAGATGGGTCAGCCTTGAAATCCTTGCCTAATGAATGAGCGTCACCTCCCCAATGCAAAACAAAACTGATTCATTTTGATTTCATTTCCTTCTGTGAGAAGAGATAGTTTTTTGTTTGATTTTTGTTTTTTTAAGTTTGAGGAAGAATGGGATATGAAATGGATTCATTGATCCAAAGTGTAGATAATTAGCCTTGGGATACTAGAGTAAACTCTGTATTCTGTTCCAGCCAGCCTGAATAAATTAGTTACTGTTATTCATTATGCTAGGAAGTTGGATTTCTAGGTCTCTTTGACCAGAAGCAAAAAAAAAACAACCCAGCTGTAGCAGTTGCTCAATCCTTTGTGCCAACACCCTTCTTAAACCTCCTGTCCCCCAATCCTGCCTGTAGAAACAGGTCATCAGAAAAGTGTGAGGACTGAAAGGTATACCTGACCATCTAAGACACACCTACTGTGAGCCTAGAGCTATACAAGGCCTGTGGAGGAGGCACGGCAAGAAAAAAGTAGGAAACTTCCCTTTTTCCCCTGTTGAGTCATTCTCCTGCTCATCTACCTGATTAAATAAACAACTATTTTAAAATAACTTCCCCAAGTCTCCTCAGGTCTTCACCTCGGGGCATTTTGCCAAGAAAGAGGTAGAGAGGAACTTGGCCACAATCCTGTGGGGACTCACTCTGGCTTGTGATTAGTATCAGTGTTGACAGCCTAGCCCTGTGCTGGGGTAAGGAATGGGTTATGATCCTTTGTGTTTGCACAGGGCCTGCTTATTAAGGAGGCTTATAAACCAAACAGGGTGCCCCTTCCCTAAATTGTTGGGGAAACCAGACACCAGAGAGGTCAGAGGTAGAGCTGGGGACCAAAATTCCTCTCACTGCTCTTCAACTACTGCTGTTATGAATTGATCCTACACCTCTCCATGTATGGCATCCATTTCTGATGAGGGGAAGAAGGGAGAAGAATAGGGAATTGGACTAGTCTTGGAAGTGATGATTCTCCACAGATTGGCAATCTTCCCTGATGATTACCTGAGACCTTGGGGTTATACCTGTTGCACATTTTGAGGGAGAATTTGGATAGGATGGGGTGTGGAACATGCTGGTAGAACTTAGGAGAGAAGCAGGTCCTTATAGTGAGGTTCTTGGACAAAATGAGAAAAGCTTCACATGAAGGAAACGATGAGAATTGATGCCAAAAGGAGGGGAAATGAAATCTTGGAATCAAACAAAGAGGGGGACAGTGATAGAGAAGCAGGGTCAAGGATTTAAGCTGTAGCATGTTGAAGGAATTGAAAGACAGAGAAGCAAGTGGCCAGGGTAATAATAAAATGTAGCAGTCCGGGGAAAGGGGGGAATAAAGAAGGAATATTGAGTGTTTGGAGCATAAAATCAGAAGTTGAGATGAAATTACCATAGCTATGTTGGTAGCTCAAAATACCCGAGAACTATAAGAGTAGGGAATAGTAAGAGAGGATAACAGATGGACTGTGATTCTGTGGGGATATTTAGATGGGAAGATAGAAACTATCCGAGACAGAATGTTGGCTGTTTTTGAGGGAAACCTCCCCAAACCTTTGGTGTTTATTGTGTTTTTCCCAGGTTCTGTGATCAGTATTTAAGTGCTTGGATTTTGGTTCGCCCTGTATCTCACATCTCTGATAGTTCTGTGAGGTCTGGGACTCTGCAATGTTCTTTTCCTCGAATCCCCCACCCCTTTTTTTCCTAGAGCATTTCTGCACTTATGTCTTCATTCTCAAACCCTAGTTTCTACATCTTCCATATGGCTACTTTTGTCTCTCCTCTTAAAGGCTGAATATATCCATGATAATGAAACCAAGTTCTCTAGCTGCTAGAATGTATTATCATGTAAAAAAAAATTAGCATTTAGACCACAGGGTTATTACACAGATAATAATTTCAAGACTTTTTAACCTCTTTGATTATCACCTCTTGGAAAAAAGGATAGAATGAAACCAGCTGTCTTTTAGGCAAAGAAGCACAACTTTTCTCAGCTCTGTTTATGTCGAAGTTTGTGTTTTTTGCTGTGGCTTATTAGTGGTTACCTATTCTCAGATGTTCTCCAGTGTGAAGTCTGGGAAACTCTGATAAGAGCACAGCAGAAGTTTTATATCCATTTAACCATATGTGTGGACTTGTCTCAGCCTCCTTCCATGAGTGGTCCAACCTATTTATGTTGTAATGGGAATCTGTGGACATGCACACTATTTGAATGGGTTCATTCAAAAAGCCTGCAAATGAAACAGGCAAACAAATGTTCTTATAGAAACAGCATATTATGGCCTTGACCTCATCATTTCTAGGCCGTTCTGGGCCCTTATAAAATGCAGAGCACTAACTTACGCTAATATTGCACCAATCCAAATCTTACACCAGAGCTGTAACCAGCAGTTTTGGTGCCTGGAGCAAGGAGTACTAAATGTACCCTTAAATTAGTTTATTCAGGACAAATTCAGTGGAGGAAGAGGAAACCCATGGAGAGAGATCCAAAGATACTCCCCAAGGTTGCTGCTGTGGCTTCCAGGCAGGGTAGAGCTGGGCCTAGGAGGAACTGTGTGAGGGGGAAGAAGTTCTGCCATTTGGTAGCTTCCTATTTTAACTAATCATTCTTGCAAACTAGGCGCTATGCTCAGTTGTTTTTACAGCTTTTAAAGGTGTAGAAGTGCTGGTAGCTCCTTAAATTTCAGTGCTCTAGGGCAAAGTCCTTGTTATAGCCCAACTTGTGCTTAAAGTATACTGTCAATCATAACTATCGAGCTACAAGGAACCAGAGAAGCCTGTAAAGGCCCTCAAGTCCAACCCCTCATTTTATAGACAGGAAACAGGCAGAGAGAGGTCAAGGTCACACAGCTATTAAGTGTCTAAGGCAATATGTGAACTGGTCTTTTTGATTCCACGTCTTTAAGGAATAAGAGATTTTTTGTCAGGGTTAGTCTCATTTATATAGCACTTGTGGTATACAAAGCACTTTACTTTCATTATCTCATTTGAGCCTTACAACAACCCCCTGAGATAGGTAGTATACTATGAGCTTCATTTTACAGCTAAGAAAACAGATTGTCACTAATTCTGGGAAAGGGGCCTTCGAGGTCACTGAGAGGACAAGGTTTCTCAGGAAAGGAGAGATGTTCTTGACTTTCCATCTGTTCTAGGTGTTTCTCAATACCCTAGATGGGGGCTTTTACAGGACTCGGACAGGTAGGCATCCTTTCCCTCTTTGTATTTGTATCCCTAGCACAGTGCCTGCCTGCCAAACAGTAGGACCTAACTAAATAAATGCTTGTTGATTGACGTCATTCAGGGATTATGTGGTCGAAGCCCAGGGCACAGCTGTAGCCTTTTGTCCTTTTCTTGAGAATAATCAGGATTTATTGTGGTCACTGGAAAGTTTCCTTGATCAAGGAAGGGGAAAGAGGATTGGGCCCCATTGGATGTTAAAGATTTATAATTTTCATTTCTCATACCTTAAATAGGTGGAAGGTAGTTCTTCTTGCCAGCTCAAGACAGGAAGCCTCTGGGGCAGATAGATTGACTTTATTTCAAAAATTTTCATTGATTTAGCTCACACTAATTGATTGGATATAATGGTGTTCTACATTTTTCGAGTCATTTGGTTGGTACCTATAAAAATAACCCACAAGAGTTTGCTAAGCAGATATAACTGAAATTGTTAAAATGAATTACTACAATTGCTCCTCCTGGGCAGAACTACCCAAGACCAGGGTATTGTGGATTATTTTTTTAGATGTGCCGATTCTCTGAGGTTTGAGGAACTTCTGGCCATGTCTGGTCTGTAGAATTAATCCAGCTAAGTTCTTTGCTAATGGCACATCAGTCATCGGATACTCTACCTTTGAAGCCTTTCTCCATAATATATGTGTTTTGACGTCTGTCCATCCCACAAGCACCTGCAGAAAAATAACATACAATGGGAAAAGAAAGAAATAGTATTGTAAGTGAGCAGTATAAGGTTATTGTGTGGCATATAGGTTCACTTGCTTCCTCTCTCTTACCTTTGAGGGCAGTATCATATCCCTCACCTCACCCAGTACCCTCCCACTCCCCAGGTGAGTAGAGGTATTTCTGATAGCACTATTTCAAAGTAGAAAATTTCCAGCTCCAAAATTAATGACTACAACCATGAAAAGAAGTGAGCTAGCTATCATTTAGTCATGCTAATGAGGAGAGGAGGAAGAAGGAAGGAGAAGGCATGGATAAGCCAAAGTCACTTTGATATGAAAGCAGACAGATACCTTTTCATGCATGCATGCACAGGGGCTGGATGCCCACTTGGGCTATAACTGCCCCAACCTCTGCTTATCATTGAAGAGCCTGAATTGCTACAGATCGTCTAAAAGCAGGTTTTAGTAGATACATATGTATCTCCTTTCCATGGTCTATTCTCAGTTATCCACTCTGGATTCTCCATTAATGGGTAATTGAGAGTTGGTTATGGAAGAAAGCAGTGCTTTTTAACTGTAAGGGAGATTTATGCATTTGGTTTCAACTTTGAATGAGCAGCTCTGCTCTTAAGCAGATGGGACTAACATCTACAGGCTTCAAGCCCTGAGCTTTAGTTGAGGATAAGGTATAATGTCGGTCTTTCATGGAGCCATCCTGTGATGGCCCTCAACTCCCCTGTCCTGATGCAGTATTTGGCTGTGAAGAGTCATTGCAGATGTCTTTCTTGATAGTTCTGGCCTTGGTAGTTCTTGTACCATTTCTCAGAATCAAGGTCAGAGTGTGTTTCAGGGCTTTAATTGTGAAAACCATATATAAATACTTAATATGTTTTGCTCTGAATCCTGCTGTCTCCACCTTTGCTGACCAGATCAAACAGGTTTCATTACTCCAAACTCAGCACTCCCATCTATATAATTTAGTCACTTATGCACCCAGTGACATTGTCCATGGGAAGGAGCCCAGAGAAGTAAAAATGATGTTTCTGACCAGCTTAATCCCTTCCTTCCTCCTGACACCATTACAGCCCCATTTCAGACAAGCCCAGCCATGCCCTTAGAAGGAGGGCAAAAAAGGAGATTTGAGAGGTGGCTGTCATTCCTCGCCATTCCCCCACTATGATTCTTCCTGCTCTTCCCTTGGCTTTCAAACTAATCCTTCCTATCTTTCCACTTCCGGATTTACTGTGAAGATAGCTTTGTTTTCTATTTCTGAGGCCCTGAGCTTCTCAAAGCTGGGAGGCCCCTTGGGACAAGGCAGCATCTGGTGGCATCATTCCTAGAGGTCTAGCCACAGAGTGGCCCTGGTGATTTCCCAGCACTGCTAGTGGGCGCTATCCCATATCACCAACTATTACTGTAAATTTCTCAGTACCTATCCAGGATCTCCCTTTGAGTCTTTCTCCATTCATAGCCTAGAAACTGGAATTCTTAGACCCTTGCTCCCTTCAGGTATGTGATTCAGTCTTAGAATAACCTGGTGGTTCTCAGTGAATAGTGAAGAGACTGGTTTTTCCACCCCATCCCAAGGTGCTGATGGTGAAGAGGAGGACAATGAGGGCTGCCTGGAGATGTTTCTCATTTACCAACTGAATCGGTAGGAAATCAGGACTGAAAACTCCAGCTTCGAAGAACAACTTTATCTTAGCTGATGTTGCTAACTCAGAAGCGTATATATCTGCTGTGTATATATGAGAACCAGGACCAAGTGTGGTTCACATCATGGTATTGCTTGTATCGGGGATGAATTTTGCCATTTTGTAGAGAACACCAAGGCCCAGAAAGTTTAAGGGATTTGTCTTGGGTCATGCAGTGAACATGTCTTGGCCCCTTCAGGTTTCTTTCTACTGCAACACAGACTATGAGTAAATGCCATGAAGTTGCTTCTTAAGCAGTCTGCCATCCTGGCCAACCACAATCTAACATCTTTCCTGCTAAGAAATAAGACAAAAGTGAAAATGTACTGGGAATTTTGGCTACAGGTCTTGATTACCAAGACATTACTTTATTTTTTTTGCTGGTTTTTGGTATTGCCTACTAAAGGAAGCCAAAATCAGTCTCCCTTCAATCTGGGTGGTTTTGCATTGAGGCAAGTCCTGGGTAACTTGGGATTAAGCAATGGGCCCAGGAACTTGAGACCAGCCTTCTGCACCTAACTCATAGGGTTGTGAAGAAGATCAAATGAATTAATTCATGTAAAACACTTTGTAAACCTTAAAGTGGGGTGTGTGTGTGTGTCTATGTCTATGTCTGTGTCTGTGTGTACACACATGCATTAGTTATTTATTTTGGGTATGTGTGCCTAATGTCTGCTGGGGATCTTGTCCAGAGGAATAGAATCAGAACTCCATATTCCTCTGAGTTGATAATAGGACCAAATCTTCTGCATTTGGCTGTGAGCTACATTCCCCCAGGTCCTGAAACTCAGAAACAACAATCTGAGGCTCTAGGACTTAGTGCTCTGGAACCTGAAACCTAGAGCCCAGACCTCTCACCTCCTGGATTCACAGTAGCTATACCAGTAACACATCTGGTTCAGTCAGGGCTCCAAGACCAATGGGACATCTTTGCAGAGAATGTGCTCACACAGAAGTCCCTTGTTCCTTCTTCTAAATGACCTCTGACTTATTTATTCCTAGGTCCCCAGCCTTTTCCTTCCTTTTCTCTTAGACTAGGGAATGTAACTATTCCCTTCTTTCTTTCCTAAGTTACTAGTTCTGGAGCAGACAATTCCTGTGTGTTTAATGAATATTCATTAAGGATGTTAGATAATTTATGATCATTTTGGTTGCAAAGAAAATAATAAGACCCTAGTCCTACTTTCTGATTTGAGCCACAATTTCCGCATGGCCTTAAGGTGACAAACATGGTGATGAGAGCACCCACTGTCAAAAACTATAAATGCTTTACCTGGTGGTGGGAAGGAAAAGAAAGCATCGTAGGTGGCATCTCTAATGGGTTTTGGGCACCTTTAGGAGCCTGAGAGCCACAGATTGACAACCAACTCTCAACTATCCATGCTAATGGACAGGAGCAAAAAGACACAAACCCCAAAGCCCTTCTTTGGCTTTGGAAATTATCATATGTTTTATTGTCTTTGTTATGTTTAATTCATCTTCATATTCATGTGAATTTTGTATCTTATGAACTCATCAGCTTCTTGGAGTAGATATGGGCAGGAGGAGCAGGCCCCAAGAGCATGCTGGGTAGTGACAAGAAGGCATCCTGGGGTTAAACATTTGCCATAGATGCTATATTGATGGGTAACATAGTTGATTGTTAGTACCCTCTCCCCATCTCCACACCTCAGACTTTACTGTGAATATCCAGACTAGTTTTCTGAGTTGCATAGAGGAACTGGTCACATTGGATAATTAGGAACCAGAATGGGGTGATGAAGGCATGAGGCACACTTGCTTGGGGATCTGCCTGGTCTGTGGTATGGTGCAAGGGATGTGTGGGAAGAGAAAGCTGGGTCTTGGGACTTGGTGGAATGAGATAAGAGGGAAGTGGAATGGGATCTGACCTGGTGTGTTTGGCTCAGCAGGGCAGCCAAGGTGTCTAAGTTCAATGTAGAAGTCCTCGGGCGGGTACCTGGCCTCCAGAGCACTGATCTGGAAATGGGAGTCTAGTGAGAGGAATGACAGGGAGGAGCCATTATTCCCAGAGCCCCTAGGGTATATGAGGCACATAGGGGTTTAGGGAGACATACTGTGTTTGAATTCTAAGAGAGACACTCCAAGGTAGGCCTGATAGTAGACACTAAGTGGCCACTAACGTGGCCTTGTTCCCCTTCTCCATCCATCACTATGTGGGAGAGGGTGGTGGATGATAAACTTTGGGGCTTTAAGAGGGAGGCAGCGACAAGGCAGCCATCCTGGTGGGGGAGGATCTGATCAAGGGCAAAAGATGGAAAGGGGGCATTTTGAAAATGGTACCCCTCTTGCAGACCATGAGGAAAAGCCTTTCCTCTATCCTGGCTTCCCCTTTACCAGGGAATAGTATTCCTGTCCAGTAGGAACTAGCCCAAGTGCAAACATGGAGCCTTAATTACCTCCACAGAGCTGTCTGACCTTCCAGATTCAAAGCCCTCACTGTGATTTCTGGGAAAACCCTGTATATGGCCCAACTCTGCCCAGTTGTTCTTATAAGTGTCTGAGGGTGGGGTCATGGGTCTTCCTTCTAAAGGAAATTCTATAATATTTTGCTTTTCACTGATGGAGCTTCACCATTTTTACTTCCCCCTTCCACAACTGCCCTTCCAAAAAGGTACCATATGCTAGGGGGCAAATGCCTGATTTGCATCATTTCCCTTAGGACAAAGAAGATAGAAGCAACTCAGAGTTGTGCCAATATAAGCATCATCCAGTGTGGGGAGTTCTGGGAGAAGGAGAATTAGACCTTAAGAGCCTTTCAGGTGATGAGGGGATAGGACTTGAAAGCTGAGGCTGGGCCCCGGGGGAAAGGCTTATGCTGGGCATATTTACTGACCTAGCACGTTCACATAGCTGTAAGGTGTCCACCCAGACGTATCTCTGTCAAGGGATTTGTTACTGAGCTGTTTGGAAAGCAGGAGACTGGGTTAACGCTGAGTCATCCAGACCCCCATCCCTCCCCTCAAGGAAACCAAGTCCTTGTTGCCCCCTCCCCTCAAACCCCAAACCCTAATGGAATTGGCTCTGCCCCTCTGGTTACTCGACATTTGAAGACAAGGAACGATTCCTGTGGTGGTGAGAATGGGAGAAATGCTAGCAGGCATGGTTTGGCAGGGTGGCAGGGGAAATATGGGGAAGGCCTGAGTAACCAGAATGATTGTGCTTGCCTGACAGACTTCCACCCTCTATTGAGAAAGCATCTTCAAAGATAACATACTTAAGCATATTCTAGGGAGCCAGAGGGGGCTGTTTGGTTTGAAGAGCCAGAGTCAGAGGAGGGAAGGTATGAAGGACCACATTGAGAATAAAAGCAGAGAAGGGATTGATGGGAATGAGTGATTGGCAGAGGCTGCAGTGCTCTGTGAATTATTCTGATGCTCAGGGGCCTCCCTTTCAGATGTAGATGATGATAATGAAGATATACCACATTCAGATAGTGCTTAAAGCTGACACACGTTCAATCATAATTTAATTGGACCCTCACAACAACCTGGTGTGTGTGTGTGTGTGTGTGTGTGTGTGTGTGTGTGTGCGTGCAATACTATTATCCCTGTTCCTCAAGTGAGGAAACAGGCTTAGAGAGCTTAAGTGACTAGTCCAGGGTCACACAACTAGTAGGATATATTAAGTGGGATCGGAGACTGATTCTTTCTGATTTCTGGTTCAGTTCTCTAGCCATTATAACATGCTGCCTCCTGTACATCCTGTTTTTGAGAATTTCAAAACATTTTGCAGACTCAACCCTTCTCACTGCACAGGTGGCCTGGAGGTAGGAACCCAACCTTCGAGAAATGAGGTATGGCTGGGATGGTGCCATAGATACAGGCCAGAGCTCCTGGGACATGTTAATCTCTTTTTTTCATAGCAAGGTCACCTGAGAAAAGACATCAGGATGGCTATACAGGTGCAGAACTTTTCCCCACATGGTTGCTATCTTGGCTTCCTTTTGTGCTTGAATTAGGTGAGTGTAAAGGTGTGTATGTGCCATGTGTGCCCACAGAAAAAAAGACCCATGGGTTTGAGTACTGCACCCGTGCTTGTAGGGAAGCCATAGCTACTTCTAACTGTCCCAGTTCCAAAGGTCTATCTGTGAGTTTACCTTCTCCAAGCAGGTAAGCTTGGCATCACTTCCCTACAGGGTTGCCACCTCACTCACTGACATGATTATGTGGTATAGAGCTAAAAGGGCTTTTGGAAATAATTTAATCCAACACCATTTTACAGATAAGGAAACTAAGGCATTAAAAGGAGAAGTGCCTTGGCCAGGTCACATCACCAGTATGTATTCGAGCTGGTTCAAATCCAGGACTTTTGGCTCTACAACCTGTGCTCTGCCCATCACACCACATGCTCACTTATGGAAGCCAGCTACAAGGAGGGATCACAGGAACATGAGATGTAAAGACAAAAGGGGCCTCTAACAGAATACATCTGCAGCTACACTGAAGTAAAGTTAACATTAAGGTTATTCTGTTTTCTAAACAACATGCCAGATTTAATGAGGATGAAGAAAGTTAGAGATGGCATGGCAATTCTCTTATTGCCATGTTGTATTGTGGTTCAGTCTTTTTTAAATTTTATTTTGATCTGGTAGCCTGAGTTCCCTTTTCTATAAATGGAGCTAAATACCACCTGTCACTTCTGGGGGTATTAGGATATTCCACTGAGAAAAAAGAAGTGTCAGATTCATATACCAATAAAGTACCATACAAATGTAAGGGATGCATATGAGGAAAGGACATTTTTGTATGTCCAAAGAAAGAGTGGGTTATGAAGGTGTGTATCTTTGGGGTATGGATGTAGGAGGTACACACCTATAAGAGGTGTGGACACAGGCTTTATACAGGGTATGTGTGCTTGTGCAAGAAATGTGCATATAAGCATGTAGGCATATGTAGGGGCCTTATGTAAAGAAATATATGTGCAAGAGATGTGTACACATCTGTATTGGGTGTGTACAGAAGGTACATATGCATGTATGAATGGGTGGGTATAAAAGTGTGTGTGTACAGAGGGCAGCTTTTCTAGGTGACACATGGTGTTCATGTCTGCCTGGGGGGTGAGGAGCCAGGGATGATTGGGAAGCTATCCTCGTATAGGTCTGTTTTGGGTTCCCTGTTACAGGTCAGATGGCATCCTCAGATGTAGGCAGAAGCAAGACACCACTCTGTCGTTAGAGTGACCAGTTGAGAAGTGACTGGTTCCACTGGGGCTTCTAGCCAATGCTAACCTGAAGTTATAACATGTGCTAGTTACCTTGTAGCATGTTGTGGCAGTAAGAGGCTCGCAGAAGCCTCAGAGATGTGTAGAAATAGCATGATTTAGTGGAAAGAACATGAGAGTAGAAGTGAAAAGATTTGGTTTCTTAGCTCTAACATTTATAGGCTATGTGATCTTAATCCCTTTACTTCCTCATCTTTTAAATGTAGATGAGAATTCTCATCTTGCCTACCTCACTGAGAAACTGAGGATCTAAAGTGATAATGAATTTGAAAGCACTTGGAAAAATAAAAATTAGAATACAATTATGACCATTGCAGGTTATATAATAAGCCAATTATTATAAGCTATCCTTTGTGTATAAACAAGACATTCCGTTAGAGGATGAACTCTGTATTGTTTCTAGTAGTGGGGATGGATTTACACTGAGCAATTCATATTCTTACGCTATCCTTTTGGGAACATGAACTGGGATTGGGGAACAAAATTTGAGCCCAGCCTATATGGAATTCATTATCATGGTACTCCAACCAACTGACCTAACCAGCTATCAGTTATCTGTGACACATTGGTTTTGTGTAGATGCTTATTACATGTTGCCTATACTTTTTGTCCACATTTATCCCAAAAGAGATGAGCAACTCGGGGGTAATATCTCCTTAAGCCAACAAGGAATTTTCTAAAAGAAAGAGGAGCTAGACTGGGGAAGTTGCAGAGTGAGTGGAAATCTGATGACAGATACCTTAGTGGAGCTGTTCCTGTCCAAATTACTGACTGTTTCGGAAGGCACCCCACATGCCAGAGCGTGGTAGCTGGGGTTGGAAAAGCATTGACCATGGCTGCTACTTTGAGACACATCTGGGAAGAGAACAAGGTGTCACACAAACACCCCCATTCCCCTAGCCCAGGGACACCCATAGCACCAAAACATAGCTTAGAGAGGACCCAAGAGTGCCTCGTAAAGTTAGCCAGCCCCCCGACATTTCTCCAAGCTCCTTGAGACCACCCCCCCTCCCAGAACACCTCCTTTGTACACATAGACTGGACTATCCAGAGTGGAAGATGAACCAGGATGCCCTTGGAGACTGGCACCCTGAAGGAATGACTGATGAGCCTACATGTTCTAATCTCTACTTGACTTAGGAGGATGTTGCTTCAGAACCAGGCACCTTCACCCAAATCCAAAGAGAATGTGGCACCAATAGTCAATTACATGTGTCTGGATGATCCCTCGCTATGTTGGGAAGAAACTGTCCCCAGGAAGAAGAGGGACATAGGCACAAGCCCAATTCCCTGTTCCTTCTCCCTTCCCTTCCTTGTCCATCACAAGTGTTCTCATGTTTTAAGAATTCCTCATCCCCTGCTTCTGGTGGGAAGTAGGAAAAACTGTCATACCCCTTCAGAAAGAAGATAATCTTTGATTGTATAAAGGAACAGGAGCAGCCCAAAAAAGCTATGGCTTCAGTTTGGGTTTTTTTCCCTAGACCTGGGATTTTTTTAGCGTGAGGAACTCCCTTTAAATACAATGATACAGATCACCAACTTATCTATATATTTTCCTGAGTTATCTGGTGGCCCTGAGGCCTTGTGTGACTGCTAATATTTCAGGAGGAGGACTCAATTCCCAGGTTTGCCTGAGTGCAAAGCCACCATGCCATCTTGCCTCAGTGTACAATATCAGATAATAACCTCTCCTCCCATCCCCGAACCCAATTTGCTTTTATATCCTGCTCTGGCTGATACCTGAAGGGACCAGTATGTACCAAGAGCCTGGTTAGAGAGAGCAGGAGAGGCAGGCTAGGAGCATTCTGGGGGATTCTCATGGATAACTGTAGGGTAGCTATCTGAAAGCAGCTCTGACTGAAACAGAGAAGTCTACAAGGGGTCTCCAGGCATTTCCAGGAAAGAAGTCCTGAGTATGTGAAATTGTGACAGGTCTGTGGTGTCCCAGAGTGTTCTTGACTCTGCTGACACCTCGTGGAGGTTTCCTTAAGTGAATTAAGAATTAAAAAGCAGGGCTTTGTATACATACACTA
This sequence comes from Petaurus breviceps papuanus, assembly GCF_028583685.1. NCBI lineage: Eukaryota > Metazoa > Chordata > Mammalia > Diprotodontia > Petauridae > Petaurus > Petaurus breviceps. The sequence goes on along the minus strand of NW_027186296.1, from coordinate 38,216,243 downwards.
ATGCATCTTAGCTGACTGCCCTAAAGCGAGGGGAGTGTAGAGGCTGGGGAAAGAGTGGAGAGGCTAGGGATATAATGAAAGAAGAGGGACAAAGACAGGAATCAGAACAAAAGAAGCCGAGGATGGAGAAGCATGGGGGGGAGGAGATAGGGCTTGGGAGACAGTGGAGGAGGAGTGATAGGTGAGACTAGTGGAGATATCAAGGGAAGAGAGTAGAAGATAGGATTTGGGGCAGCACAAGGGACAGAGAATAGAGACATAAGGGGAAGAAGGCAGAGAAAGGGTCTGGGGGTAAAGGGCAGAGAAGCAGGTTGGGACAATTTCTATACTTTTCTATTTTAATAGAATCAAAAAAAATGATGTAAGCCACCTTTTTTTTTTTTTTTTTGCTTGGGTGATCTTTGAGGGAGGTCAAGGCTGGCTGACTCTCCATCTCTGTCTCCTGCCTTAGCCACCCATATCTTTTTCTAGTCTCCTAAATGTACCCGATAGGATTCTACACTTTCCTGGCCAAGTATGTCCTAACTCTTCTTCCTGTTCCCTGCTCTGTCTCTTTTTTTCCATTCCCCGACCCAGCAACAACAAAAAAGCACAGGGGTGATAGGGAATACAGGAGTAAAAATAATAGGAAGTAGCTGGCTCCAGATTGAGGTCATCTCTCCCCATAATCAGTATTAGGCTCTGTCTTCTCTCAAGTAGGTCCCCCCCCCCCATTTAATATTGTGCTTACTATTCAAAGGAGCATTTATTCTAAGAGCTTCAAATACCTTTCAGACAGTGCTGGGACCCACTAAAGACTGAATGTACCAAAGACCACCAAAAAAAAAAAGTGTGCTGGGGGCACTGCCCTGTTTACCTTTTCTAGGGCTGCATGAGAACAGCAAGGGTATATGGATACATTGTCCTACTGTCTAGCCTCTGTGGGGGTTGACTGGCCAGCCTTTCCCAGAAGGCTGGAGAACTAGCATTTTTATAATAATGAAGTCTAGGATTGGGTCATAAGGGGGTATGGGTAATGGGGCACTGGGAATTGTTTGAGGGCAGTGGGGTGGAGGGAGGGAAGCCCTAACTGACTTTCAAGGCTACAGGCTCCAATACTCCTCCTCTCCTCCTCCTCCTCTCCCCTCCCTCCTGGAATGTCTGACTTAACTCCTCCAAGCATAATCACAAGATGTGAATTCTTGGGAGGAAAAGGATAACTGAATTGCAACAGCCAGGATCACCCTCAGGCCTCAGATCCAGGTCCTTAGAGAGACCAGTTTCCCTTTAACTCCCTCCTGCCTTCAAAACCTGACCCGGGGAACACAAGAGTTTCTCTAACCCTTGAAAAACATACCCTCTTGGGAGGACTCTGCTAAGTGAAGTTTCACAGTTGTACACTCTGGGGTTTTGTGGAGTGTGGGGGAAGTTCCTGCCTCTGTCTGGTAGAGGGACTATTGCCAACAGGGGCACTAGCCCCGTATACTCCTTACCTGACAGGGAGTAGTCAGTACTGGTCATTCTCATGGCTGGGGTGTAGGAGACTCGGGGCATGTCATTGCCTTTCTCTTTCTGTCTTCGCCGGTGCCAAGCAAACAGGCTCAAGAGGGCCACAATGACCAGGAGCAGGAGGACGATGCCAATGACAGCCCCCACCGAGTGCCTCTCTGAGCCCAGGGCTGGGCTGATCTTGGTGTAAGGATTCAGTTCTTCCATCATGAGGGCAGCTGTGGGACAAGATATGTGGAGATGAAGCATAAGCCTTCAGGGGAGGATTCCTGCCCTGTCCCTCTCTCTGACTTATTCAACCTGATGTTTCTTTTTCTGAGTCTTAAATACCACCTGTCTACTCATTAAAATCATTTCCCCCCTTTTAACATCATTAGCCAGATTCTCTATCTGGAGGCAAAAGAAAAGGAATCTTATCTTGGCTCTGCCTCAAAGGGACTATGTAACCCTAGATAGGTCGTGTTATTTCTCTAGGTCTCAATTCCTTCCCACATCTTTGGGATATTTTGAGGATCAAATGAGTCATACATGAAATTCATTTAAAAAGTATTAAGAATGATAAGAAAGGTAAGAGTTATTCATCACAGCCTTGGAAAAAATATAGTTGGTTCTTTTTAATTCATTTGTGGATTATTCACTCTGGCTTTTCTGTGTCAAATATTTCATCCCAGACTAGTTTCCTTACTATCTCCAGCAGATTCTGAGACTCCTCTTGCTGGTGGGTAGCAAGAAATACAGAAATCATTAGCCAAACATGATGAGGAAGGCAAATCAGCCAATTAAAATCTTTATATTCCCTAACCCAAACAAATGTCCTTCAACTCCCTTTTGTGCATGCAGAATGGAGTGTCAACATGAGTTTAGTGGATACCCTTCAACTCCCAAAGCCTGACTCCCTAGAGGGCAGAAGGTTATCTGTGATGCTATGTGTCTCCCTGTATATTGCTGCCTATTTGCCCCATAGAGCACTCAATATAACTACCTCATATCACCACCTCATATCACCTCAAATACTAATAAAGTTTTGCAGCAGAATCAGGGATTATGGACTCAGTCATTTCAAATTAGAATCTTCTCTAAGGTGTTAGCTGTGACAGACCCTAACCCACCTTGTATCCTGGACCCTCTTTTCTGTCTCCCTGACCAAATCTATGACCTTTCTTCCCTTCCCCATTTAGTCTCATCCCTAGGATCTTCTCTTTGTCCTTCCACCCCAAGCTAGAATACTTCCTACAATTTAGAACTTTCTCCCTGCCCCCCCCCCCCCCCGCCTTCTCCATGCCTTATGTTGTTGGGACCATGTAATCTGTCTTACCTTGGTCACACCTGATGCCTTTGAAACCCTGGCTGCAATAGCAGGTGCCAGTGACATGGTCACAGGTGGCATTGTTCATACACTCACACAGCTGCTGACACCCATAGCCAAAGGTTCCTGGGGAACACTCTACAGCACAGACAGAATTGATAAGATAGATACACTTCTCCTGCTCCTTAATCCACCCAAACACATTCAGAGGAGCAGAGGCTGGTAGGGATAGAAGCTGGGGTCTGGGGATGAGAGTCCATAGTGTGGCACAGTGGGCAAAGTATTAGATCAGAGAACACAGCTTTAAATCTCACTTACTAGCTGTGTGTTTTGGGGCAAGTCACTTAACCTCTCTGGGACTCAGTTTCCTTATTTGTAAAACGTAAAGGGGTTGGACCAGGTGACCTTTGAGACACATTTCAGCTCCATATCTGTGGTCCTCTGACCTCAGGGGTGCCCCAATCACAAATTCTTCATGTGGCTTTTTACAGTTAATCACATCTCTCCTCCAGACTGGAATATACCTTATGATCTCCAGGGAAGGAGCCCAAGCATACCATTAACTGGGCTTCAGCTGCAAAGCTAACAGATAAAGAAGTAAAGCTCTGGGGCTTGTAAACTAAACTGCACAATTGAGGGCATGTATGTGAGAATGAGAGTGTCCTAGGGGTTCAGTTATCCTGCCTCTGTAATGTAACACCCATCTACTTTGTATGACACTGTTGGGAAACACTTGCTGATCCCTTTCACAGGACTGGGATTCTTAGGTGACTAAGATACCTCTTTATCAATCCAGACCTGGTTCTTTATAACTTTTCTGTCTGTCACACTCCAAACTGTGCGAACTGGCCTGGGGAGGGATGCCTTGGCCTTTGCAGGTTCCCCACCCTAGTCACTGACTCTTGCATTCTTCGATTTTCCCCACCCCCAGCCCTTCAATACCACTGGAATGCCAGCCAGTCTCCCTCTGCCTCATATCTATACCAGCCAAGGGCACTGTGATGCTGTGTAGAGAAGCACATAACTTTCTGGACCCCACATAGGCATCAGTTTCAGCCAATGACCCTCTTCTGCCTACCAGTGTGAATGGACACAGCCCTCTCCTTCCCTTCCTCACAAAGCAGGAGATTATCCTGTTAAGGGCTGGAATGCTCTGAAGAACCGGAGGGCTGAGGGGGAGTCTTTTAAGAGTCTCCAACTACTGACCTCTGCCAGAATGATAAGAACATTTGTAGGGGCATGTCTGTGTCTCATCTGCTCTACAGTGGCAGGCCCAGAAATGTGCCCTAATCCTGAGGAATGACAGGAGGGGAGGGGATGTTGAGCTAGGATGGCAAGTTCTGGCAGGCCTCAAGGTCAGGATGCATCCCAACCTCTCCCCTGAGTTTCAGCCATTCTTCAAAGACTTGGTTGAAGCATGGTTCTATAGATCCTGGGGTTCATACACCAGAGATCAACAGTCATGGTAAGAGGCGATTTTGGTGCCCAGGTCATTTGTAGCAGGCTAGTTCCCCCCTCCCCGGTGGTGCATCAGAATTAAGCAGAGCTCAGATGGGTTGTTGGAAGGACCTGAGGAGCCCAGCCCTCCCTCCTCCAGGGATGGCACCCAAGGGCCAGGGGTTAGGACAGCTTACTCTGTTCACAGTGCCGCCCTGTAAAGCCAGTCCGGCAGGAGCACTTGCCGGTGATGTGGTCGCAGTCGGCGCCATTCTGGCACTGGCACACACGCCCACAGTCCTTCCCATAAAATGCCGTGGGGCAGCCTGGAAAAACATCCCCAGCCCTAACAGTTAGCCCCTAGCCTTGGTACTGCCTTTCCTGGGGTCAGGGTATAGAGGGACCTGTCAGATTTCATACTGGACCCATAATGAACTCATATTGAATATGAATAATACTGATTTCCATCATTATAGTGCTGCACAGATTACACAACTCTTTCACAGGTGTCATATGAATGGAGGAACTGAGAGGGATAAGAGGGTTTTGGGGAAAAAACACTGGATTTCGAGTCTGAGGACATTAGTTCAAACTGCTTAATACCTATGTGCCCTTAGCAAATGCCTTACCTCTCTAGGCCCTCAGGTGAAATCTGGGCCATCTATGAAATGAGAGGGCTGAACTAGACAAAAGTCCCTGGAGAGCTAAATCAGACCTTATCTATACTTTGCTCAGTCACATGGCTAGTAATCTAAGACTGTTCTCATAGGGATGTGATGGCGAAGGGAAAAGTTGGTTCACTATGACCTTAGCTGAGTCTTGTCTCGGTTCTGGGCCTTGGTTTCCTTGGTGTGAAATAAGGGGACTAGACTGGACAGTTTCTAACGACCCTCTAATGGCTGTTTCACCTTCACTGTTCCCCATCTACGCCCAGTTAGGGTGGTTTTGAGTCAAGAACCCTGACCAGAAATCCATCTTGCAATCTACCCATGCAATAGCTAGGATCATGTTAAGCTCTGGTTTCTATCTCCCTCCCATGGGAGGTCAGGCTGGGTTTTTGTTTCTCTCCATCAGCACCCAGTGTCAAAAGGAATCCCTTCTACTCTGGCATGCATGATGGATTTCCTGAACTGTCCATGGAAAAGCCAGAGCAGATCAATGAATCCTCAGGGAGGAAGTGGGTTATGAAAGGAGAGGGAGGGAAGTCACTGACCTGAAGAGTGGGTATGGGGACTCACTGACAGAAGGCAAGGGCTAACTCTCCTCCCTGTAGGTGCCTCCCCTGCCTGGGCTATCCCAAACCCTGCTGAGTTCTCCTCCCCCCTGGCCCATCTCTCTCCATTCTCCCAGGCTTCCCATTCTCTGCACCCGCCTAGCTGGTGCAGGGAGACGCCCTGCTCTGTCCAGCAGAGTGCAGCATGTGATTCCAAGAGGTAGGCCAGAGCTTACGCTGTGTGCAGAAGAGCCCTGTCCAGCCTGGGGCACATCGACAGGCCCCATCATCTGCACTGCACCCAGCCCCATTGTGACAGTTGCAGGTGTGGAAGCAGGCAGGGCCCCAGAACCCTGGTGGGCAGGCTGTAGAAAAGACACAGGAGGAGGAAACGAGAACGTAACAAAGTGTGAGGATGGGGGAGATGGAGAGTATCCCATCAGACACAAGGGCACAGTGGGCTAACCTAGCCTCCATAGTCTCACATCTTCAGGTTTTCCAGAGCATGGCCCCCCAACCCAGGGAAGCTAATCTGTACCCAGAATACCCTGCACTTGCCTTTCTGCCAAGACACGTCATCTTTAAATCTTCGCTCCAAAAACTCTCCTCCTCCCAGAAAGCTGAGATGAATGCCATCCCATTTAGCATGTACTCTATTCCTCATCCCTTGATTGCTTATGAAGTCATTGAGTACTCTATCTCTGCACACACGTCCTCTCCTTCCTTGTCCCCTCACTCCCACCCCACTAGGGAACTTACTCCAGGCAGGGACCTTGTCTCCCCATCAGAGTGAGTCTCCTAGCATTTCTGTAGTGGGGGTGGAGGGGAGGGGACACTTTTCATATAGGAGACCTGGGTTCCAATCCTGTCTCACTCTCCCTGTGACCTTGCAGAAATCATTGGGCCTCACTTCCTTCATTTGTAAAATGAAGTGGGACAGACAAGATGATGTACTGGGTCCCTCTCTGCTCCACGTCCTATGATCCTAATAACAGACTGACTGATTGATAGAGACACCCCTCCCATCCCAGAGGAAGCCTTCTACTTCTTCTCTGGCTTGGCTGTATGCTTGGGGTTCTCCACAGCTACCTCTTAATGTACCCATTCCCCCCACTCAGGACCCTGTGCCCAGCTCCCAACTCAGGGGATATTGGCTACAGCAGGTGGTGGTGGGTTTGTGTTCATGAGATAAATCAAAGTTAGAGGATGCCTTGACTCACGTAAAATGAATGAGTCTCAAAAAGGACATTTCAGGCTATGGCAGGAAGGCAGGCCTTTTCGGCAGCAGGGCAGTGGACTGAGGTTTACTGGATGGGTCCCTATATATCACTGCTAACTAAATGGGGAAGAAGAGGGGCCCAGGCCTGCTTACCTTGTGTACAGTCCTTGCCAATCCAGCCTGGGAAGCACTGGCAGGAGCCATCAATAGGACTACAGGTTCCATTGTTAGAGCATGAGCAGTGCTGCGCACAGTCCTTCCCAAATCTTCCTCCAGCACACACTGCAGAGGCACACAGAATCTGTGACTGACCTCGCCCTGCCGTGCTCCCAGCCCAGGCCTCACAAAATTCAGTCTCCCATGATGACCAGACCATAAACATCTTCCTCATCTCCCTGCCCAACACACACACCCTTTCTCTCCCAGAGGACCTCGTTGGGAGCACAGAACCAGTTTTCCTTATTCCCACCACCCATCACCACCATATTCATCAGTGCCACTACTACTGTCACCACCATCCCCATCATTTTTTTTTCTTTTTGGAGGGGGGAGGGCAGGGCAATTTTTTGGAGGGTTAAGTGACTTGCCCAAGGTCACATGGCTAGTAAGTGTTAAGTGTCTGAGGCCAGTCCTCCTGACTCCAGGGTTGGTGCTCTATTCACTGCTCCACCTAGCTGCCCCATCCCCATCAGTACCACCATTATTGTCCCCACCCTGCCATCACTATTCTTCACATCCAACAAAATCGTCATTGGTAAATATAGCCATCAATCAATGAACAAGCATTTATTAAGCACCTACTATATGTCAGCCACTGTGCTGGTGCTGGGGATGCAAAGAAAAATGAAATGTACTCTGCCATCAAAGAGCTTACATTCTATCAGGAAAATAACCTTTCATCTAAATAAATATGTGTAAAATCCATGTAAGACAAATACAAAGTAAATTTTTATGACACATGATCAACAAATTGTTTAGGTGGAGGTAAGACAGTGAGAAAGCTGGGTATTCTTAGCCTAGAATAAATCAAATATGGAGGACTTAGGCTAACTGATGTCCTCTGAATGACTGTTCCTGTCTGCCTTGTTTGCCTAACCAAAGATGGGAGGAGGGGACATGGTATAATAGAGCTTGAGACTTGGAATCAGAAGACCTGGGTCAAGTCCTGACCCTGCCACTTCATCCCTATATGACCTTGGGAAAGTCACTTTCACTTTAGTTTCTTCATGCATAAAATGAGAGTACTGGACTAAATGATCTCAAAGGTCCTTCCAGTTCTAGATCCAATGAGTATCTGTTATGGGTGGGCACAAAGACAGGGCAAACAGGGATTTGGCTAAGCAGAAGGTACAGATGCAGAAAGACAGACAAATGCATAGTGAGAATGGTCTCTGGCTCCCACCCTCCTCCCTACCCCAATCCCCTACCTCTGATGGATTAGATTGTAAACTCCTTGAGGGCAGGGACTATTTGGTGCCTGGCACATAGAAAGCATTTAATAGATGTTTGCTGATTGACTGGATTCCCAGTACCTGGTATAGTAGGATGAGCCCAGAGTTTTTGAACAGATGGTATTATTCTGCTTCAGATTGAGGAAGCAACTTTGCTACCATCCCACCTGCGACCTACCTTAGAATTAGTAATTTCCCAAATCCACTTTCTATGTCTGTTAACCTTTACCTTTCCCCTACCCCTTGGGGCTGCCTATCATGTCCCTGGTGATTCACTGATTTGCTCTGGCCTTTCCACTCATAGCTCAGCAAACTTGTTTTCAGCCCCAGGGCTGATGGAGTCCTTCTGACTATGGGTACTGTTGAAGAGAAACGAAAACTCAGCTTGACTTCCTATGGGAGGGCAAGACGGGTTAGCTATCAGCATGGTCTTATCTGTTGCCCAGTCCCATCAGTGCCTTCCCTTCAGAGAAGTGTAGGATCACTGAATTTTTAAGCTGGAAGGATTCAGCTAGAACAACTCTTCATTTCACAGATGAGGCCCACAGAGAGCAAGGAGCTTGCTCAAGGACACAGAGCAAGTTAATGGAAGAGCTGGGAAAAGAGCCCAGGTCTCTTCTCCCAGAAATCCCTTGCATCTATACCATGCTTCCTCTAAACAGAACCAAACCATGAAGCCCAGACGGAAGCAAACTGCACTGACTTTCTGAGTCCCAGGCCTAGGTACAGTTTTCTCTTAAACAAACAAATTGAACCACATAAATTGGTTCAGTAAATGCTTGTCTAATGACTGGTTGGAGGTAGGAATCAGGGAATCGGGAGAGATTTCTGCAATGGAGGTCCCTTTCCACTCTGATTTCAGGATTCTGTGATCAATGCTCCTTCCTCACAAAAGCCTCAGCACTCTCCTTAGGGCCTGATAGTGGGCAAGAGCTTGGGTACGGCCCAGGTTCATTCCTCAGCTTCTGCCTCTTCACTTCCTACAAAATTAAGCCATGGCTATGTGGCCCGCCTGGCTCAATCCCCCTTTTCTTTTGCTCCCTATATTGCATTTGGAGATGGATTTCAGAAACCAATTTTGCCCTCTAATCCAAAGAGTCCAAAGATTAGAGGTGTCTTCTTCCTCAATTCAACATTCCACTTTCTTAATAAAACAATTAGTTCTGCTCCATGCCTTGAAATCTTCCTAACATGAGAGACATGTTCAAAGGCTCTCTCTGCACTACAATCAGTCCAATACATTAATTAGCAGACTGCTTGAGTAAAGAGGAAGTTGGGGGGAAGGGAGGTGGTTTAGAGAAGGAAGAAAATATTTAGTTATCTTTAATCTATGTTGAATAATTTTGCCTAAGCACTGTCTGTAATTTGTAACCCCCTGGAAAGCAGGTCATTAAAAAGCGTCAGTTCAATTTTTTACAAGATTTGAGACTTAACCAGGGCAGTTGCCATTAATAGTAAACTCTATTAAATCTATATGTAGAAAATACTCATTAGAGCAAGGGGCAATAAATCAGACAGTACATGATCCAAGAGACACTCCTCGGGCTGTTTAGGACCTAATTTAGACCCAGCCTATCTGTATCGACTGCCAAGTCTCTGATGTTTAATAACTAAGCTTCTGAATGTGAGTTTATGATTAAGTCATCCTGGAAAGGTGGAGGCTCATGAAATTGTGACATGGCAGCTCCCCAGGGGGCTTCACAAGCCCCTTAAAGCAAGGAGAGGTGATTTCCACTTATGCATGGTCTCATGCAAAGACCACAAGCTTTGAATGAATGAATCAGTTCATGGCTTTCTACCCATGAATAGAGTAGGCTGACCCAGGAGGTAATGAGCTTCCCATCACTGAGAGTATTTGCCCGAGATGTAGTGGAAGTTTTCTCAATGGGTGGGAAACTGGATTTAGGTGACCTGCAACAGGACTTCAGGTTGGAAGGAATCTTAGAGATGACCAAGTCTATCCCTACCCCTTATTTTGTAGATGAGGAAGGAAGTGACTTGCCCAAGGTCATTTGTTCTGGTTACTTTTACATGTGTTTGTATGAAGTCTTCCCAATATAAGTCCTTTGAGGTCAGTGACTGAATTTCATCCTTCTCCACCCCCTCCACACAGAAGGTACTTAAAAATATTTGCTGATGATAATATATTCAGTTAATGCTCAGTTGTTAGGGATCACTTGCCTGTGTTTTGCTCTTTCTGTCTCAATATTCTCAACTTTGTCAATAAAAGTGTGCAAATGTTTAGGAATTTTTGCCTGAATAGAAAGGGCTCCTTGCATTGGAAGCACTAAAGTCTAATCTCCTCTATAGATCATGTGCCCATTTTGAGGAAAGGGTAACCTGAGGTTCTGAGGGATAAAGGGATTGTGAGATTCAGAGCCAGAAGGGCCTTTCATGATCATCTAGGGAAGTCCAACCACCTTATTTGTGGTATAGCCTGGTGGGAACTAGATGGGTTCTATGTGCAAAATGTATTCAAATATCAACAGTGAGGGAGAAGGAAGAGCAATAGTGCAGTGAGGGGCCTGAGACCTATTTATAGTTTCCTTGTTTGTAAAATGAGGGGACTAGATTAAGTGACCTCAAGGTCCTTTCCACAACTCTCTATCTATGACCCAGTAATCCCCAAATCCAGGCTCCTTCTGTGATGACTCCAAAGTGCTCCCTGGGTCATGTACAAAATGAAGACCTGCACCCAGTATTCCAAAGCCCTAGCCAGACCTTAGACCCTTCCCATTTCTGCCTAGGTCCCAACTTCACTGCCCCCACTCCGCTCCCTCCTGCCCACTGTTTCCTCCCCACAAGTTTGGTACCTTGGTTGCAGAGGGAGCCGGAGAATCCAGCGAGACAGTCACAGTGGCCAGTGACGTGGTGGCAGGGTCCATTGCTGTGCACACAGAGTGGGCAAGGCTGGTTGCAGCTGTGACCATAGAAGCCAGGGGGGCAGACTGAATGGTGACCAAGAGATGGCAGTTAGTGGGGAAGCAGGTCAAAGACTCACCTGACTCTCCTAAATGACTGCATTCAGTCAAGTCAACAAACATTTCTTAAGTACCAGGAACTGTGCTAAGCCTCTGGGTTCCCTCTGTGCTTCCTCTTCTCCCCAACCTTCACATCCCCACTGCCATGACAAGGGTAAGGAGCAAAAGAAAAACCAAGGGAGTTGAGGTGCAAGATGACAGTGTCAGGGGAGACCCTGATCTCCCACCTCCCATCTGGAGCTTAGGTAAACAGGGTCACTTTCTCTAGAGAGATGGCTTATTATTTAGTCCCCTTCCATTAATGACCTTAGAGTGGCCTCTTTTGAAATTCCTAGGAGGGACGACAGGGAGAGAGGAGAAAGCAATGAAACTTCCAGAAGAACCCTACAAATGGAACCCAATTTTAGATTAAAGCTCTTAAGAATGACCCTCTGGGCCCCTCTCTGAAGAGGGGATGCTTCCTGGGTACCAGCTTCAGGGAAGAGGAGTATATGTATGAGATTATTTTGTAGTTTGTCATGGCAAAGAACTGGAAACTAAGGAGGTAACCCATCAACTGGGAAATGGCTGGACACGTTATGGTAGGTGAACATAATGGGGTATTATTGTATTGTAAGAAATGGCCAAAGGGACAGCCAGAGAAATCTGGGAAGACTTATATGAACTGATGCAGAACAAAGGGAATAGAAACAGAAGGAGAGTTTATACAATAACAGCATTTTAAAAAAATGACAAATAGCTTTGAAAGACCTAAGTACTCCTATCAATGCAATGACCAGCCAGTATTAATAGATGAAGTGATGACCCACATCTAGACAGAGAGGAGGGATTCAAGATGTAGACTGACTCATACATTTTAGGACACCAGCCAACATGGTCATGTTTTGCTTGATTGAAAATTTGTTATGAAGGATTGGGAGGGAGATAAAAATAGATGTTTTTTAATTGAAAAAAAAAGAAATCAAAATAATTTAAAAATGAGTCCCCTCTACTAGAGGGCAGGGAGGGACAGAAAGAGAGGCTGAGCTGGAGGGAGGGGACCATCCTTACTTCTTTGGCACAGGGGCCCCCTGTAGCCTGGAGCACACTCGCAAGTCCCATCTTCTGGGGAACAGGAGCCGCCATTCTCACAGCTACAGGAGATGGAACAGTTGGGGCCCCAGTGACCTGGGGGACATGTACTATCACAGCGGACACCTGTGGGGTGAAGAGGAAACAGATGATTTTGTCACAGTGGGTTAATACAGTTATTAGTACAGGAAGATTTATAGGGAGGTGAGGGCAAGGGAAAAATCACAAGATTTTAGAGCTGCTCATGTCCCCTCTCCTCATCTTATGGTCAAGGAAACTGAGGCCCAGACTATTTAGATGACTTCTTCAGGGTCAGAGAGAGCAAAAGGGATAGAGTCAAGACTTACTCTTTCCATTATTCCTTGGTCATGATAGGGGTGAAGAAGGTTGGGGTGGGTCCAGATTGGAGGGAATTTGAGAAGGACGTTGGAATGGAAGCAGAGGCCAAGAGAGGAGGGTCTGCTCAGACCTGTGAGCATCTGCTATTACATTCCAGAAGCTCTACAAGTCTGGGGACTAAAGAGGCAGCTGGCAGGATGGAGAAACATGGACCTCCTTGTCATTCTACTTGGCTGACTCAGAAATTCCCGAGCTATTGGGCTAACAGTAACATAGCCCCACACTTAGGGGTGATGTGAGACTTAAATAAGATAATGGACGTACAGTACTTTGTAAACCTTAAGGTGCTATGTGAATGCCAGTTATTATATTTACGGGGCAGCAAGGTAGTACAGTGGAGAGAGTACTTGCCCTGGAATCAGGAGGATCTGAGTTCAAATGTGGCCTCAGACACTTACTAGCTCCATGACCCTGGGTAAGTCACTTCACCCTGTTTGCCTCAGTTTCCTCATCTGTAAAATAAGCTGGAGAAGAAAATGGCAAACCACTCTAGTATCTTTGCCAAGAAAACCCCAATGGGATCATTGAAGAGTCAGACATGACTGAAATGACTAGAAAACAACATAGAATTATTTTTTTAATTTTAATTATTATTTACCTAAAGTCATCTTGTGATGACTTCAATCTCTGAGCTTTCTACTGAACTCAAACAATGTTTACAGAGCAATGCAGGGGCACCCTGGGAAATGTTTAACAACCAAGATCTGGGAGGGAGAGGGACGTATGCACACACTTTTAAGTTTAATTTATTTAAAATTATTTAAGTTTAATTTGCATTATTAACACTCTTAAAAGGCTTTGTTGTTTATATCTGATTCTTTGTGACCCTATGGGGTTTTCTTGGCAAAGATACTCAAATGATTTGCCACTTCCTTCTCCAGCTCATTTTGCAGATGTGGAAACTGAGGCAAAGAGGGTTAAGTGACTTGTCCAGGATCACAGCTAGGAAGGGTCTGAGGCCAGATGTGAACTCAGATCTTTCTTCAGAACTAGCACTCTATCCACTAGGTCACCCAGCTGCCCTTTTAAAAGAAGTCTAGATAATAAAACTATGAATCAAGCCCTGATTTGTAGCAACTACCAGTTTCTGAGGTGACAACATTCACGTTGAAAATTTAACAACCAGCTTGAGTTAGAGCTGGCTCCAGTACCACTGTCCACACGACATTCAGAACCCAGTTGTTTGGGCATCTGCCCTGTCTGCTCTGAGATCCCTGAGAAGGTCCAGCATCATGCTTGAACATCATCCCTTCCAAGCTAGGACATGGAAGGCAGACTGTTTGAGCACAGTCTGACCCCACAAAAGCTCTCTCTTTTTCTTCAGGGCCTACAAACAGAAGCTCCTCACTTTATTTACTCCAAATACTATTTGCCTTCAAGAAGAAGTAAGGTATAGTGGTTAGAAAGCTAGCTTAAGAATCAGGAAGATCTGGGTTCAGATTCTACCTCCAACACTACTTGCTGTGTGATTTTGGACAAATAACTTAATTTCTCAATATCCCAGGCAGTTCTCTAAAGGCTCTAAATGACAAAGAAGGCTCCTATATTCATGGGTAAAGGAAATTCCTCACCCAGAGTTCCCTATACTAATGGAATCACAACTCTGGACAAAAAAAGAGAGAAAGGGGTAACAGGGCAAGGAACACCTTTTCATGAAGTTTCCTTTGACCATTACAGACCACATTCATCTTTTTCTTTAAACTCCTTGTGGATTTACAGGCATACCTCAGAAATAGTGTGGGTTTGGTTCCAGATCACTGCCATAAAGTGAGTATCACAATAAAACAAGTCACACAAATGTTCTGGTTTCCAAATGCATATAAAAGTCATGTTTACACTATACTATAATCTATTAAGCATGCAATAGTATAATGTCCAAAAAAACAACGTGCATACCTTAATTAAAAATGCTTTATTGCTAAAAAAAATAATGCTAACCATCATCTGAGCCTTCAGCAATTTACGATCTTTTTGTTGGTGGAAGGTCTTGCCTCGATGTTGATAGCTACTAACTGATCAGGTTGGTGGTTGCTGAAGGCTGGGGGGACTGTGGTGACTTCTTAAAATAGGACAACAATGAAGTTTGCCACATTGATTGACCCTTCCTTTCACTTGAAAGCTTAGAGGCCATTGTTGGGTTATTCATTTGCCTAATTAAAATAATATTGTGGTGTCTCAGGGAAGTAGGAGGCCCAAGAAGAGTGAGAGAAATGGGGAACAGCTGGTTGGTGGAGCAGTCAGAACACACAACATTTAGTGGTTAAGTTTGCCATCTCATATGGGCACAGTTCATGGTGCCCCCAAATAATTACAACAATAACATCAAAGATCACTGATCACAGATCATCATAACAGATGTTATAATAATGGAAAAGTTTGAAATACTGCAAGGATGACCAAAATGTGACACAGAGATGTGAGCAAATGCTATTGGAAAAATGGTGCCAACAGACATGCTTTACACAATTTGCAAAAGTTGTAGTATCTTCAAGGCACAATAAAACAAGGTATTCCTGTATAATCATTATCTTGCACTTTAGTACTTGGGGTCTTTTTGGTTTGCTTTTACTTTCACACACAGTTTCTCTCTGAAGTAGATTCTAAGTTCGCCAAGGGTAGGGACTACAATGTGGCTTTCTTTTTTTCCTTCGCTGGGCCTAGGAAACACAAGAAGCTTAATAAGTACTTTTAAAAACTGGCTCCCTGATTAATTATTCTTTGAGGTTGCTCCCCTGCATGTTCCTTCCCATGCAGGCCTAGGTAAAACCACTGGAGACTTTGGCTAGCTTGCTCTTTCTGGGGCTCAGTAAAATGAACTGGGGGACTGACCGGATGAATTTTTAATCTCTTCCCCATTTAGAAGCCAACTTCCTTTGGTGCTAAGTGGAGTTTGACTTTTAGGGGGGAGGAGGAGATGCCTGATGTCAGGAGCTTCATTGACTTTGGACTTAGCTCCTTTTTCTGACCTCTGCCCTTTCTGGAATGTCCCGTGACTTTGTAACCATGGTAATGAATGGCAAGACCTCAGTAGGGTCTTTGATATGACTTCATAATTCACATTTGGGCAAATTAGCTTTGGAGCAGTGGGGGCCTTGCTGAAAGGTTGCCTGTCAAAGAAAGAATTTTTAAGTATCGAATGTCATTAAAATCTTATCAGCTTGCTTGAAATTAAGTCAATAAAAAATTAAAGTCAATTTCTAGTCGGCCCCAGAGATACATCTGGGAGGGAGGCCTATCGGTTGCTATGTCTAGTTTTGTAGAAAAGGGCTGACTTGTGGGACAGAAGGCCAGAGCTGGACCAGCTATGGAGATTCCACCCCCAAGCTGCCCTGAAACTTCCCAGTTGTAGCAAATGTGAGACTTCAGAGTAATCATAGCCCTGAATTATTCATCTGAGAAGTAGGAATCAGGGCTGTCAGCCAAGATGGCTAGAGGGTCACAGGGCAGGCCGCACTGTCTCCATGGGAACTTGGATACCCTGTTTTGTCCTGGTCTCCTTCTGCCTGTCACCTGAGGGGAGAGCAGAGATGTGTCCAAATATACATGAAGGGAAGGGACCTGGGTTTGAATCTCATTTCATCTGCTCACTAACTGAAAGACCTTGGGCATGGTCACTCCCCCTTTCCTGACTTCAGTTTCCAACAGCTGACATTTAGTAATTATTAATGGTAATAATAATCATTAACATTTATATACCGTTTGCTATGTATCAGGCATCATGTTATTAAGTGCTTTATAATTATTATCTTATTTGATCCTCATAACAATCCTGTGAGGTAGGTGCTATTGTTATTACCATTTTGCAGATGAGGAAACTGAGGCAAACAGGGGTTAAGCGATGGGCCCAGAGTTACCCAGCTGGGAAGTGTTTGGGGCCATATCTGCCCACTGTTCTATGTACTAGAGTACAACCTCGCTGCTCATTTATCCAAGGCCAAGTGTGGACAAAGTATGGGGCTGTGAGTGTCTGGAAGACCTGTGCTCAAATCCTGTCTCAGACACTCTATGCTCTGTGACTTTTGGGGCAAATCTCTTAACCTCTCTTGAGCCCCAGTTTTCCTCATCTATAAAATGAAGACAGTAATATGGTGATTAGGGACCTCAAATAAGCGGATGTTTCTAAAAGGCTTTGCAAACCATAAAGGGTTCTCTAAATGTGAGCCAGTATGGTAAAGCCTGTTAAGATTCACAAAATGCTCTGCAGACACACCATCTTGTGGGCAATTAGGATATCACATCTGAGGTTTACTTTATAGCCCTTTATAGACTTCCTTATCTGATCTTTTCAACCACCCTGTGATGTCGGTATTATGGACAGGATTATCGTGATTTTACAGCCCAGGGTCACATGTCAGCCAACATTTGGATCCATGTCTTTCCTGGCTCAGAATCCAGCTTTTCCCACTACCCTAGAGAACTTTTAAGTACTGATATTCTTTGATCCAGAGAGGAGAGGGGATGAGAGGGTCTAAGTTATGGATTGTGGTTTCTCATTCTCTTAAAGGGGGTCCAAACACTGCGGCTGAGAAGTTGGGAATTAGTCCTGCTGGGAAACGGTGACCTTCTCATTTATCCCCTTCTCTCTGCAAAGCAGAGACATGGAAGGATGAGTAGCAGGGCTGAAGGGGAAGAGAGCTTTCAGGAGGGGAGAGATCGGCACACATGGGTAACCAGCAGAGAGCATTTGGAGGAGGGAGATGAAGTTACTGGGATGGAAAGGGACTGTGGAGGCAGTGCTGGGCATCTGTTCTCCCAGATCCCACCATTTACAGCAGAGCAGGGAATAAAAATCCCCAATCTGATAAACTTGTAAGACTCTACTATCCCCATCCCCCATGCTACAGAATAGCTCTTGTCTCAAGTTTAAGGAGTGAGGGTGGGAGGAAGGAAGCACCACTGGGTTGGTTAGTAAACTGAGTAATAGGGCAGACAGTCTCAGGTCGTTTAGAATCTCAGAATCTTAGAGAGGAAAGAGAATACAGTGTAAAGAATACTGGATTTGGAGACAGAGGGCCTGACCTGGATTCAAATCCTGCTTACTATCATTGCGACCATGGCCAAGTTGGGGGTAGGGGTGGGATGCGGTAAGGGTAGGGAGTTTCTCTGGGCTTGTTTTTTCATCTCTAAAATGAGGCAGGTGAAATAAATGGCTGTTAAGGCCCTTCCCAGTTCTAAACCTATATTGCTGTCTAATCCACAGGTGCCTGATGCCAGGGTTAAGCCTATATATTCTCATGTTTTATCAGGACTATGCTCCTTCTTCCTCTTCAGATTCACTCCTTCCATCCCCAAATCATAATGGTAAATAATACCACTTACAAAGTACTTTTCTCACCCCCCCCCCGCCCTGGAGCGGTTGGTAGTGCTATTATTATTATTTATTCCTCTTTTATGGATAAGGAAATTGAAGCTTAGAAAGATGAAGTCTCTTGCACATGGTCAAACAGTGACTCTTTATGGCTATGTTCATGGGACTCTGTAGCCAAACTCCATACTTGTCACACGGCCCGGGTAAGAGGCTGCCCCAAGAGAGACCCAGGAAGGCCCCTGTAACACCTAGAACAAAATGTTTGACCTCAGAAAGGTAAGGACCAAAAAATGCAACATATAAAGAAAAAACCTGCCTTTCTTACAGAGTTGGAGCAGCCTTTGAGTCAGGGTCCAGAGGCTGTGAGTGACTTGCTTCATATCACAAAGCATGTGATTTGAACCCAGAAGGTGTCTCACCCTAGCCTGGAGGATATCTAGATCCTGGAAAGGTCAAGGTTATGATAGGCAGACAAACTAAGGCAACCCAATAAAACCTCAACCAGCAAGCTGTATCTCCTAGTGGAGGGGGCAGGGGGATTTACCAGTCCAGCCTGCCAGGCAGCAGCAGTGGCCTGTGATGGGGTTGCAGCCATCCGCATGACTGCAGTCACAATGCTCGCTACAATTCAGCCCATACGTTCCATCCTGAGGAAGACCAGGGAAAACCAAGACCAAATGAATACTAGCATTCATTCAACATACATTTA
Source organism: Petaurus breviceps papuanus (assembly GCF_028583685.1). NCBI lineage: Eukaryota > Metazoa > Chordata > Mammalia > Diprotodontia > Petauridae > Petaurus > Petaurus breviceps. Next base: position 38,197,661 of record NW_027186296.1, on the reverse strand, counting down.
CCTCCATACCAGCCTGACTATATGGCCTTTACTTTCCCCCTGAATCTGGCCTGTGTAAAATCTGAATATGATCCATAATTGACATTATATTCATACTTCTTTTCTTTAAAAGAAATCCCATTGTAGGGGTATTCCCTAAACTCAGGGATGGCCAATGTACACATCAATATGGCAGATGTGCAAGCCACTGTGTTAGGTACTAAGGGAGAAACAAATGTAAATAAGAAATGGTCCCTGCCCTCCAGAAGCTTATTCTCCTCAAACCAACCCCCAAGCCCTCTCAATCCCTAGCAATCAAGATACTTCTGCTCCCAACACACTCTACCCAAGTCCACTTACTGGGCAGGGCTGCTCACAAGTATCCCCTAGCCAGCCAGGTGAACAGGAACAGGTACCATCAATAGGGCTGCAGGCTGCCCCATTGGAGCAGGTGCATGTCTCATTACAGTTCAGGCCCCAGGTGCCCGTAGGGCATGGGAGGGAGCAGTCAATCCCCTGCCACCCTGAAAAGAGGGAAACCGAGTTAGTCATCAAACCCTGGCAAGACTGAGAGCACATTTGTACTGTGACCTGACTGCCCCTTCTCTCCATTATATAATTATCAATCCATTCTCATGTGATCACCTTTGCTTAAAAAATTCACTTAGACTAGGAGCCAACCTTTGATGATCAATTTTTGAACTTATAACAGACAGTTCACCACTGGGACTATACTTATGTGTCAGAGCTCACACTCCTTTGTCATAGATACAATAGAGGCTGGAGAGCAAAGCCCTCCTGCTCTGAATGGATGCTTCCCACTCAGGGGCTCACATCACAAAGAAAGCCTTCCTAATCTTTCCTTGCAGAGTCCAAGCAACATGGAGGAAGGGAGAGAGTGTAGGATGTGGAGCTGGGTTCAAATCCATCCCTGGAGGCTAAAGGCAAGTCACTTTCACCTGCTTCAGTTTCCTCAACTGTAAAAGTGGCATCTTCATTAGCACCTACCCCACAGGGGAATTGTGAAGATCCAATGAGATGGTGTATGTAAAGTGCACTACCAGCCTTACAATGCTGCTATCAGTGGGAGCCACTGACAAGAATATTAGCATCATATGATTGCTTTGGATGCTAGTATTTAGAATAAGGTTTCAGAGTATGATTTGGAAAATGCTGTTGCAGCATTGTGAACTTTTTAATCATTTTTATTTCTATGCTTTTTAGATCTTCAGGTCGTCCTTGTGAGGTAGGCAGGAAACAATTATTATTTCTGTTTGACAGATGGGGAAACAGAGGCCCAGAGAGACTTGCTGCAGGTCATATGGTATGTCAGGGGCAGAGCTGGTCCTAGGCTATATGTTGCTGCCTGCTGAGGATGCCCTATGATTTAGAGCCGGAGGAGGTCTTAGAGGTACCCCTCATTTGGCAGAGAAGTAAACTGAGGCCTACAGGTGAAATGACTTTGGAGAGTGCTGACATAGAAGACAGAGATGGGCTAAGGCAGGATTTGAAAATTGTTCTGAATATTACTGTTTGTGCCCTGGAGGTTTTGAAATGCACTTGGGACATGTAATGACATCACAAAATATAAAGCTGTGTGCTATGGGGAGTAGATTTTAAAGATTTATCTTTAAAAAAAGATTGCATGAAAAGGGGTCTCTTGTAACCCACTCCAGGGTGTCTTCTAAGCAAGTGTTTCCATGGGCTGCCCTCTAGTCCAGGCTCAGGCCTTTGGGCCTGGAGAGTGGGGTCAGAGTAATTCATTGGTAGGGACAGCTGCTTGTTTGTATGTGTAATTATGAAGGCTCCTTGGCATGGCACAGATGGGTGGGATGGTAGGGGTGACATGAAATCACTCACAGGTTTCATAGGCTTTAGTCTTGGGACAAATGGACCTTAGATGATAAAACAAGTGATTTGCAGCATGAAGAAGGGACTTAACTTGTTCAAGGTCACACAGATAGTAAATGTAAGAACTGGGAAAACAATAATAATAAGAGTTAACATTTATATAATGCCTACTATGTGCCAGGGTCTTTACAAATATTATCTTATTTGATCCTCATAACAGCCCTGGGAGGATAGGTGCTATTTTTATCCCATTTTACAGATGAGGAAACTGAGAAAAGCAAAGGTTAAGTGACTTGCCCAAGGTCACATAGCTAATAAGTGTCTAAGACCAGATTTGAACTCAGGTCTTCCTGACTCCAAGCCTGAAGCTGTATCAACTCTGCTGGTATGTGAACCCGGGTCCTCTGATCCCAAACCTAACACTAAGTCATACTTCGTGACTACCAGGAAGAAGGATGAAGGCTGCCCAAGGCCAGCCTGGAAGGGATTGTGAGGCAGGCAGGGGTGTGGAGGGCACATTACCTTCCTTACAGGTACAGGTGCCATCTACAGGGGAACAGGTGCCCTCATTCTCGCAGTTGCAGACAGATGAGCAGTTGGGGCCGTATGTCCCGGACGCGCAGGGCATAGCGCATACTTCACCCTGTGGAACAATAACCAAGGTCAGGGATCAGGTCCCCGCATCTTACACTGTGCCCCTGCTGGATACAGTCAGGGTACAGCCAGGGAGCCAGGATTCCTGGTCAACAGGAACTCTGCAACTCTTCAAAGACACTAGGACGAGGGCTTAGGGGAAATGGCTCCCTGTTGGCCTTCCTGAATGGGCTGAGGAACAAGAGGAGCCTTTGGCACTGTGACCCTGACCTGGGCACAGGCCTGGGCAGCTGTGGGAGAGGAGGACCTCCTACTCTGCATATGAACTTCAGAAAGCAAATGTTAGTTGATGAGGCAAGACCTTTCTCGATCCTTAACAAGGGAGGCAACATTCCCAGAGTCTTCTGCCGGCATCATGCTGCATTTCGAATACTGTTCATTTTAGGGCATCCTCTCTCCCCTTTGCCCCTTGCTTCCCACCACCAGGTGGCCTGTTGCAGTTTGGCCCTCAGCCAGGCTGTCACCTCCCTTATTACCCAGGAAATCCGTATTTTCCCAGGGTTATAAATAACCCATAAAAAACATATCCAGGGCACCCAGGGCCTTGGCTCTGATGTAAATCCCCTGCACCATTTCTAGCTTTCTCTTTAAAGGTTTGCTTTACTGGATGATAGGAACATTTATCTCCAAGCCTCATCAGAGTTTCCCAGCTCTGGTTATTAGGGCTGGCTCACCCTGGAGTTCTGAGGGAGCCATGGGGGAAGAACAGCTTCAGAAGACTGCTCCAAATATGAATCTACCCACCAACAAGCACCCTGAAGGTGGAACTGCCTCACTGCTCTCTCATAGCCCCTCCCCTTGGCAGCATGTACTTAAGCACTCTCACATCTTGTCTCATCAGACCCTCATGACAGCCCTGTGAGGTCAGCTTGTTACTTTATACAGGGGGAACTGAGGCACAGAGAAGTTGTCATTCACCCAAAGGCACACAGCTGGTTCGCAGCAAAGCCAGGATAGGACCCCAGGGGGTCTTTCAACTTTGTCCAGCAGCATTCTGCTTCTCAGCTTGGGGAACAAACAAAAAGCTCTCAGGTGTATTTGCAGGGGGCAGGTGTGGGGGCAAACATGTGCCTGTCTGATTTTTTGTGTAACTTGGTATCTCTGATGTTTGTTACTCGCCTGACTTAGGGCAAGTCACTTCACCCCTTAAATCCCAATTTCCTCTTCTATAAGATGAAGAGATCATAGGATCATAGCTTTAAAACTGGAAGGGACCTTAGAGGTAATGAGTCCAACCTCCTTATTTTAGCTGAAGAAACAGCCATTGAACTGGAGCACCTCTCAAGTCCCTTCTAGCTCAAGACTGATTAATTACAAACATCTGTAATATTTCTGAGTAACCTACAGTCAGCACAAATGGGTAGGACATGGATTATTCATAGAGAGAAACCTTGGGGTTTTAAAAAGAGGACTAAACCAGCAATCCGAAGAGTCTGGGTTGTAATTCCAGCTCTGTCCCTCGAAAACTAGGTGATCCTGGGTGTGCAGCAGGGTCTTAGCTCAACCCTTCTGCCCTGAGGTCATAAGTAGCTACAGGATGGTTAAGAACTACCTCCTCTCTGTACCTTTCTTTCCTCAAGCTGTCCTGAAAGGCCTATGTCCCAATGAAGTAGAAATTTCCTGAGGCCTTGCCCTTAGGTTTCTCATTTTCCCCATTTCACTGGGGTTCCCTAGTAGGGGAAATGGGACCCTGTCCTTCATGTGAAAGGAGATACACCCACTTCTTACAATGTCAATTCATGAGACAACTAGGTGGTAGAGTGGATTATAGTGCCAGGCCGGGAGTCATCTTCTTGAGTTCATATCTGCCCTCAGACACTCACTAGCTGTCTGACCCTGGGCAAGTCACTTAACCTTGCTTACCTCAGTTACCTCATCTGTAAAATGAACTAGAGAAGGAAATGGCCAACGACTACAACATCTTTGCCAAGAAAAACCCCAAATGGGTCGCAAAGTCATACACTACTTAAAACAAGTGAACCACTACCACCGCAGTAGCAATAAAGCTTGGAAAGCAATTTACATCCACGATCTTCCTCAATTTCACAAAAGCACAGCTCTAGTTCTAGCCCCTTCATCTTACAGACAAGGAAACTGAGGCCCAGGGAAGTTATATGACTTGCTGGATATCACACAGGTAATGTTATTTGACCCTTACAACAGGCCTATAAGTAGATGCTGTTATTACCCATTTTGTAGATAAGTAGATGCTATTATCATACCCATTTTACAGATGAGACTCAAAGAGGTTTTTAACCAAACCTGTAACTCCACTGGTGTATAGAATTCTGAGTGAGGAATTTCTGTTACCCATGGAAACAGGGACTTAACTTGAGATTTAGAATCTTAGAGATTTGTCTGGGGTAATGAGTTATATGACTTACCCGAGGTCACACAAACTAGTGTCAGAGGCAAGATCTGACCCCAGATTTTCCTGAATCCAAGTCTATTACGGTGTACAATGGTGCCTATGAGCTTCATGAGATAATCTTGGATCAGAGGCAAAACTGTGAAGTTATTTTTCACTGTCATCTTTTGCCCAAGATACCTTAGGTGCCCTTATGCTGCTGTCCTAATGGGGTCTACCTTCCCCAAAGAGTACCACATACTCTAGAACTCTTTCCCTCTTCCACAAACCAAAGCCTGCCCATTCTGTATCTTCTCCCCCCCGCCCCATTCTGTTCGCTGCCAGGGCCAGCAGACTAGAGTATTTGCTCACCAAATACTGCCAAACACATCAGTTTACTTAGCTTTTCAGAAAAAGATCATCATATTGGAGCTAGAAGAATGATCAGATCACCTGGTTCAACTCCTTCCTTTTACAGATCAACAGACTGAGTCCCAGAGAAGGGGAAGTGACTAGCCTAATATGGCCCAGGTATTTCAAAGAAGAGCTGAAATATTAATCCACGCCTTCTAATTTCCATATCCTTTGTATCCTCCAGGATAGAAAGGGGAGATGGAGGGAATGAGGGAGGGGCCCTGAGGCATTATTCATCACAGGTAACATCAATATTTTAGTAGAAGACTGAAAGAGTAACTGTGGGAACGTCTAGTACTGAAGTAGGATGTTGCAATAAATATTTGGGGGGTTCAGAGGGTGGGGAGGCATAAAAATGGTGGTCTTCAAGGCATCCCTCAGATCCTACTGCTTGTCTTTAGATAGAGATGCCCCTAGCCACGTGACTGAGACCTTGAGGGGGAGCGTGGTAAATCTGGTTCAACTCCATTTTACAAATGAGAAAGTCAAGGCCTAGAGACCATAAATAATTTACCCAAGGTCACCCAGCTTCTGAGGGGCAGAGCAGGGACCAGACCCCAAGTTCTCCTCCCTCCCAGCTAAGTCTTCCTTCTCTCACTCTACAGGGCTTCTCCACAAAATCCAAAATTTAAACTTTGGAATAACACCCATTTGTTCCTGCTGCCTGGCTATTCTCATAACCCTTGCCCTTGGGGAAATGGCCCATTCTCTGCAGCACATCTATTCAGATACTTCCATCTCTGGTCCTAGGAGGGCCTTCTAGCTCAGGTCTAAAATTTTTTTTTTTTCTTTTTGGTGGGAAAAGTAGATGAGATAGCGGAAGGCTACACTTAACACTTCCTTCTGCCCCCATATCCAGCTTCCTAGTGCTGCAGCTGGCAGGCATGGGCTCTCTGAACAATGCCTGCCAAGCCTGCTCTACTTCATAATTCTGTGAATGGGGAATCGCTATGAACTCTTACCTCTGGCTCCAAAGGCGCATTAATTATACATTTGGGCATCAGCTATTAACATCTTGAACCTGATTTGAAAGAGCAGCTCCTGGAAGGGCCCAGGTCCTGCTAAGGAGAGGCAAATCTCATCTCCTTCCTCCTGCCAGCCTACCCACAGAGAGTGGCAGCACCGCGTTTTGACCCCATCGGGTAATGAATCCTGTGTTCTATTAAATTTGCTTCAAATGTTGTTTATTGAATTTTCTCCCTTGCAATATGCTGCTTTAGAGTACTCCCCTATTTAGGAAAATTAATCAACAGCTGCGCATCTTATGTTGATTATTCGTTTTCCTTATGATGTGCCGGAGGTTAATGAGTGTGTTTGGGTGCTGAAGAGTGACAGGGAGTGGGTCTATTTTTTTCTTTTTTTTTTATGAGAAACTAAAAAGCGAGGTGGGGGGGTTTAGTCCCAGGACTTCCGGAAGCAGGAAGAAAGATGTTCATCCTTCTTGTCAGGGGATAATCTACCCAATCCTCTCACTTTACAGATGAGGGAACGGAGACCCAGGCTAGTAACTTGACCATGGCTACACAGGTAAGTAGGTGGTCTTCCTGATTTAGCCTTACTTGACATCATGGTCCCTAGAGTATGATTACTTGGGGATGCTTCCCTGGATGCTATGACTTGGGATGTGGAGGGGTCCCAAAATGATGCTGTTGGTGGGTTTGCATGGCTTGGATTTGAATCAGATCACTTGCTACCATGATGGCCTCGGACAAGTCCCTCAACCTCTCTCAGTTTCCTCATCTCATAAATTATGGAGGTTGAATTAGATGGTCTCTCAGGTTCCTTCCAGTTCTTTGATCCCATCTGTGACCCAAGGATGAATTTTCTACTTCCAATTTAACTGTGACCATGGGCAAGTCCCTTCACAAGTCTGAGCCTCAGTTTGCTTACCTTCAGAATAAGGGGTATTGGACTAGTTGATCTGGAAGGCCCCTTATAGCTTTATACTTCTGTGCACCAATGACTTCAATAGTGAAGCCTGAGGTTTATGTGCATATTGTTGCTTGGATGGATGGGGGAGCTGGCAACCACACCTTTCCCCCTTTCAACTCTCCCTTCTAGCTATGTACCACCTTATGGTAAGATTCTCCTCACCCCTGCCCTCTACTTCTATCTCTTCCCCCTTGGACCAGTACACTCTTAGCTCCTTCACAGGTGATCCTTGCACTCTAGCCTCATCCTCCAATGATGTCCTTGGGCATTCATTATAACCTAATTTCCTGGGATGCTCAGGAGGCAGAGGTGGGATGCCCATTGTGATATGTCGAGGGCACTTCTAGGCATATTCCTCTTCAGCATCCTCTATCTCAAAAGGTTTTGGTCAAAATGAAGGGATCTGAAATGGCTGGGAGTATATCAGGACTGGATAGAGCAGAAACTTTCTGAAGGCAGGAAACTGTTTTTTAGTCACCTAGCCCTTATTAAGCACCTTCTATGTTGAAGCTCTTGTCCTAAACATTTTGTCTTAGTATCTTCCATATTGCTTAATAAATGCTTGTGCATTTATTTCTAAGCCATGAGTAAGAATCAAACAGGTTTATCCTGCCTGTTCCCTAAGGGGGCAGTGGGGTGGGAGAGAGAAAGGAGCTTGGGATTAAAACCTGAAATGGGGATGACTGAAAGAATAATTTACCGAAACAGTCTCTAATAAGGACTTAGGGGCAATTTCACTCCTCTCTTCTCCTTCTGCTAAGGGGAAAATGGTACTTGGTGGGTATATGTTTCAGGGAGAAAAGTAGAACTCTATTTCTGCCCGAGTCACATTATCTCTGAATGCTGAACAAATACACACTATTATTATTATTATTATTATTGATCGGTACATCTGTGAGGCCAGACAGCCTCCTTGCTGAGATCTTCAAACCCTTCAGATGCTTAAAGAGTTACTTGGTCCTTAGTCTTACCTCCAGACACTGCCCCACTCCAGACAAATGTTTATGATCCTATGTTCCCTTGAAATCTTATTTTTCCTTCTTGAAAATGCTAGAGTAGATGACTTTGAAATCTCCTTTAGAAACTGGTCCTATTCATCCCTACAGTCAAGCCATCCCTAAGGGACTAGGGGATAAGGTCCCTGAATGAATAGCAAATCTCACTTAAGCTTTTCTAGGGGAGGGGAATTACATGGGGCCTATTCAGGGAGTAGTACAGCGTGGGATGGGGAATAATTTCTGACCATTGGGTTTGGGCAGCTCCCCCAATACAACCAAATCTCCCTGGACCTAATTAGAATATTGCTGATGAAGCAGGACTGAGCTGCCAGCAGATGCAGTGTTTGGGGGAGAAACTCTGAATAAAGGATGAGAATTGGAGGACCAGTAAGGAAGGAGAGAGGAACGGAATGCCCTTATCCTGTCTGCTCTGTCCTTGGTGCTGGCCAGCCATCTGATGAAGGTGTAAGGAGAGTGAGACATTTCCATTCTGGAATATGATGGAAGGTCAGGACTGAGAGGCCTTAGTCACAGTGAATAAAGTGCTTAACCTGGAGTTAGGAAAACCTGAGTTCAAATACAGTTTCAGACACTGCCTAGCTGTATGACCCTGGGCAAGTCATTGCCCTGTTTGTCTCAGCTTCCTCATCTGTAAAATGAGCTAGAGAGGGAAATTGCAGACCACTCCAGTATTTTTGCCAAGAAAACCCTAGATGGGGTCACGAAGAGTCAGATATGACCGAAATGACTGAGCAACATTATCTTTTGTAGTCCCAGTCACCTCATCTGTAAAATGAAGGGATTGGACTAGATAATTTCTAAGGTCCCTCCCACACCTCAATCCCATGATAGCCATTGGATATCATCACATGTGGCAGGTGACAGCAGTAATGATGAGGCTGACTAGGGTAGGAGTAGGGGATAGAACGGCACTAATATCATTCTCTGGCTTCCTCTATGGTATCTTCCTGACCTGGTTCATGTTAACTGGCTTCCTAGCAATGGATGGCTGTGGCTGTGCTGATTTCTGTTTCATGACTCCTGCCCAGCCCTCTGTCTTTGTTTACTCTGGTGAACTCTGGCATGACCCCAGGACATTCTGGTCACCCTTTTGAATTCAGTTTTGGACCACATTCTTCCCCCATGGCACTCCTCCCCCTGCAGACAAGTGCCCTTACTCTAGGTCTGTCATTTACCCCTGATCATCTTTATCCCTTTATCCTAATAAAGGCAGGGAGAGGTCTAGCTGCAGAGAAATCCCCATCCATCCAAGAAAATCGTAGGAGCAATCTCTTTTGAAATGGAGAAGACTGTTCCATCTTTTCTGTCAACCAATGTTTCCTTCTCAATTTGCTATCAGACCTTTCTCTGTATCTTCCCCCCACCCCTGCACCCTAGCTAAACCCCATCCTCCAAAGGACCAAAGTTGATCTTGGCACAAAGAATGATATAGCATCTTTCCCAAAGCCTTCTTAACTGCTTTTCTTCTGAGCACAGAATGTTGTTTCCCGGCACAAACTGGGACTGAATTTATGAGATTGCTCTTCCAAGATTGACGGTATGTGTATGGCCCCAATCAGTCATCCTTTGGTTTCATTATTCCCCCCTCCCCTTTTAAAGTGCCAATAAAGTTCACTTTGAATAGCGCTTCTGGAACTGCTGGAAAGGCTGTGCCCTGTGTCCATACATGCATTATTAATGGAATAAGTATACCTGCAGAATGGGCTATGCTGGGTGCATACATATGTGAGAGATGGCCATGCTCTGTGTGTGTGGAAGGTACAGAGTAAACATGATGCCAGTGTGCCCAGCACGACTGGTGGATACTGCTGTATCTGCACTGACCCATCTGTCCCATGAATCTTGGCCACGAATCCTTGATAAGAATATTCTAGAGTTTCTCTAGCACTTGAAGGTTTACAAAACACTTTCCTCAAAACTCCTTTGTGAGTTAGAAAGCCAAGTCTATTATTTATATTAAATGGATGAGGAGACAAACTCCTCAGAGATGAAAAGTGACTTATACTAGGCAGGATCAGAGGCAGGATTCGAACCCAGGTCTTCCATCTTTAAGTGCAGTGCCCTTTCCACCATGCCACACTTGCCTCTTTGTACATAAGAGAATACAGGAAGATCTCTGAAGTCTTCCAGAGCTAAAACTCTTCTACTGTATGACATATGTTCTATATGTGCTCAGGGTATGGTGTGTGTGAGTACTCTGTAAATACTGCTGTGTACATGACGGACGTTGCATGTAGAGTGTGTCTGCATGCTCTGTGGAAGAATACATCCTTGTGTGGTGTGCGCCTTTATAGCTTCCCTGGGGGAACAAGGCTGTGCTTAGACTGATGTCCAGAACCAGGAGTCTGTGCAATCTGTGTCCAACTATGGCAGCAACAGAACAGAGACGAGTCTCACTGACCTGGTGTAAACTTTTTTTGGTAGGGTGGGAATAATGTGGGATAGTAACAGGATGTGTGTGTATGTATGTGTGTTGAGAGAGTGAAAGAGAGAGAGAAGGGGGAAAGGGAAAAGGAGAGAGAGAAAGGGGAGAAAAATTGATAAGAGAGGAAAAAGAATGGAATGAGAAAGGGAAGAAGGAGGGAGGGGAGAAAGAGAGAGGGAGAGGGAGAAAGAAGGGGAGGGGAGGGAAGGAGGGAAAGAAAGAGAGGGAGAGTGAAAGGGAGAAAAAGGAGAGAAAGAAAGAGGGAGAGAGAAATTGAGAGATAGGGAAAAGAAGGGAATGAGAGAAGGAAGAAAGGAGTGAGGGAGAGAGGGGAGGAGTGGGAACAACTGTCCACTGGGGTCCATAGCTAAATTTAATTTAGTTCTGACCTTTGTCCCTCAGTCATACCCCAATACTGTGTAGCCCCCAAAAGCCAGGGTTAGTTTTGAGAAGAGAAACAGCAAGCATTAAACACTGAGATAAATACAATCACTTATTGATCACAGAATCATTAAAAAACAATTACAAACTAAAGGTAAATAAGGCTGAGGATATAAAGCCAATAGGATCTCCATCAGAAAAAATTGCAGGCAGCTTAGGGATCAATAGACTGGCAGCCTGCCACAGGTCTCAGCATTTTTTTCTAAAGTTGGTTTCCTTAGGATCCCCAAGCATTCTCTGCTTTACTCCTGCACAGACCCTAGAGCTGGACATGTCACCCTCCTTACTAAGGGTTCTGGAATGTGCTGGTATTTAAGGTTCCAGAGAACAGGTTCAGTAGCAACCATGCTGTGGTTTTGTGCCACAGCATGATGTTCAGGGGGATCGACAGAGCCTGAGGCTTAAGGCTGACTCCCTCCCTCGGCAGTGATCAAATGGGCCTGCAAAATGCAGTATGAGATCCACAAGACAACAGAATGCCCACAACCTCCAAATCCAGGGCAACAGGCAAGGAGTGCGCATCACTTACCCTCGCTATTCTGGGATCCTGATACCTCTCCCCAGGGCAGGTCATGAGGCTAATTGATTTAACTAGTGCCCACCCCCATGCAGCTTGGCACCTGTCCCCAGATTTGTGTACTTGGGAAAGATCTGTGGCAGATGGGCTCAGTGTTTAAAGACCAGTGGAAATCAGGTCGAGGTCTTAGATTTGATGGGAAGGGAAATAATCTAGCTTCTGCACTGTTTCCCTAACATAGATTTCAAGGTTTAACCCTGGCCAGGCATTTTGCAAATATGTGAGCCACTGCCCACACAGGGCTGATGGGAGAGTGGATGGTTCAATGCACATCCGTCCCTGCTCGAGGAAACACCACTCAAGATAAGAGGATCTAGAGGTGCAAAAAATCTTAAGAGATATAATAGCTAGGCTTTATATATCCATGTTTGTTTGCTTTGCTTTTTGGAGAGTAATTGGGCTTAAGTAACTTGCCCAAAATCACACAGCTAGTAAGGGTGTGTCAAGGATTTGAACTCAGGTCCTCCTGACTCCAGGGCTGGTGCTGTATTCACTGCGCCACCTAGCCACTCCTACATAGCCATTTATATAGCCTTTAAGACTAAAGATAGCTAGACCTTCAAGGCTTGCAAATGCTTTACATATATCAATCTTACTTGATTCTTGATCACTTATCCCATTCTACAGATGAGGAAGCATGTTTAGAGCTCATGTCCTACCCATGACAGGTCAGGACCATCACTTTCCTACTTAAGGTGATCGAACATTCATTCACTGTTGATAATCCCCCCACACTCACATTCCCTTGGTGTACATGGAGGAGTCCTACCCTATTTTCTTTAAGGCTGTTCTCAAGGAATTAACTTGTATCTTGTATGCCCACTAACAGGGAGATGAAACTTTGAACTTTTTTTTTTTTATAGTTTTTCTTCTCTGCTCCTAACCTGAGTAATTTATTCATGACCTTTCTCTGCAACATCTTTAGTTTTCTAGACATAATCATGTCCTCTGGCAGGAATCCTTTCCCCTGTGGGTGTTACTAATTACTCCCTGCAGATGGGCTTATTGGTGCTAAAGATAACACGGGAGGAAGGAGGCTGGGTAGGGAATGAGGCTTCATTATTTGGGGGGGTGAGGTACAGGGAGGTGGTTTGGTGCCTAGAGAAAAACTGGGCTCCTTGGGGAGAGGCAGATTCTTCCTCTGGTGCCTTATGGGTTATAAAATGGGGATCAGAATATTTGCATCTCTTTCTCTGTGTCATCCATGTAAAGGGCTAACTTTCCAGGCTTATAGTAACCTGTTCCTCTATATTCCCTCTTAGTTTCAGCCAAGTGGGCTTACTGCCTGCTCATCTATAAGCCATTCCATCTACCTTCTCTATACTTTTGCACAAGCTGTTCCTCCATGCCCAGAATGTACTTCCTCCTTACCTCGGGCCTCTTGGATTCTCTATTTTGCTTTCTTTAAGGCTCAGCTCAGGAGCTTCCTTCTGCAAAAGGCCTACAACTTCCACATGCTGCCCCACCCCCTAACAACCAAAAATGAGAACACCCATTTCCCCAGTTGCTTAAATTTTTTTTTTCCTCAACCAGACATTATTTCAGTGGTATAAAGAACTCACAGTGAAAAATCTTCTAGTGGTGCATATTGAAACCTGCTCTACAACCTTTTGAGGGTGGCCTAAGGCAGTGATCTCCAAAGTGAGGCTAGGTCCCCTGGGAAGCTGTGATCTGTCTCCAAGGAGGCCATAGCCTGACCCCTGAGGATTGTGTGATCAACTTATCAGATGGTAGATAGAGTTCCACACTCCCTGTGCTAGCCAATCCTGGAGCTTGTCTTTAACATAACCCCACCCACCCTTAAACCCCAACACTCACCCGTTCTGCTCCCCTCCCTCTATTACTCAAATTCTTGATCTTTGCCTTTTTGCATCTGGAGTCTCACCCTTGGAGATGTTAGAACCCAAGTGCCATCTAGACACCAACTGAGTAAGTGCTATTGGGAAAATCTCTCTCACCCTCTTAAGACACCCATCCCCTTAACCTCTGATCACTGGAGGGTTGAGCCAGGCACCGTTGGGAGTAAGAGCCCCATCTCCCTACTTTTCATTTTGGGTGAGTCTCAAAGGATACCTAGGCACGGATGGGTGGTTTGCAGGGTAATGATGATTGCATTATACCACCTCCCCCCCAAAAAATAAATCACCCCTCCTCCAAACTTCCCTGCTTTTGTGCAAGGCATCATTTGACCCATGTTTGCAACCTTGGTGTCAGCTTGGCCCCTTATGACCTACTGCTCCACATATAAAGTTTCTAACCTCCACATTTGTTCTGTGTCTCTACTTACACAGCCATTACCCTCCTTCAGGTGCTCATCACTTTTCATTTGGACTTTGAGTAACTTCTTAACTGGACTCCAAACCCCAAGCCCCTCCTCACTTTAATCTATCCTCCATACTGCAGCCAAAGTGATTTTCCTAAAGTTCAGGTCTGAGCATGTACTTTGCCTATTTCATAAGCACCTATAGCTTCTTATTACCTCTAGGATTAAACATTATTTCACTGTTAGCAGGAGAACACATGTGCAAGTAAGTTTGTGCAAAGACATGTATGTATGTGCTCATACATGCATATGTGCTTGAGTACACATCTGTGAAGAACTTAAAATGCCAAACAGAGGAGTTTGTACTTTATTGTAGAGGCAACATTGGGTCAGTGAAGTTTTCTGAGCAGATAAGTTGGAAGGTCACACAAGTATTTTAGGAAAATCAATTTGGCACAGGTCCTCTAGTACATTGTTGGTGGAGCTGGATTTGGTCCAGCCATTCTAGAAAGCAATTTGGAACTATGCTCAAAAAGTTATTAGACTGTACATACCCTTTGACCCAGCAATACCATTCTAGGTCTACACCCCAAAGAAATAAAAGAAAGAGAACTCATACGTAGAAAAAACATTTAAAGCAGTTCTTTTTGTTATTGCAAAGACTTGGAAACAGGGGGTGACCATCAACTGGGGAATGACAATTGTGGTAATTGAATGTGATAGAAAACTATTGTGCTATAAGAATTAATGAAGGGTTTATGACCAAACAAAAGATAGAGAGGATCATAAGTAAAATTGATAATTTTGATCATACAAAATTAAAAAGTTTTTGGGCAAACAAAACTAATACCACCAAAACTTGAAGGAAAACAGAAAACCTGTGTGTGTGTGAATTACAGCAAGTTTATCTGATAAAGGCCTCATTTCTCAAATATATAGGGAACTGAATCAAAATTATAAAAATATGAGTCATTCCCCAATTCATAAATGGTCAAAGGATATGAACAGTTTTCAGAAGAAGAAATCAAAGCTATCAATAGTAACATGAAAAATTGCTCTAAATCGCTATTGATTTAAGAAATGCAAATTAAAACAACTCTGAGATACACCTCACACATATCGGATTGGCTAACTTGATAGAAAAGGAAAATGACAAAAGTTGGAGCGGGAGTGGAATCACTTAATCTCTTTCTGCCCCACTTTCTACATCTTTAAAATGAAGGGGTTAGACTCAGTAGCTAATAAAGTCCTTTGCAATTCTAAATGTATGATGACTGCAACGAGAGGATCTGGAAGTGGCAGGGGGAAGGGAGGTGGGGTGGGAGACGAGAGAAGGTGCAACAAATACTGGACAGGATACCCTGGGAGGATGTGTGTTCCAAAGGACCTGGTTTTCTTTGAATACAGAAGAATGTAGCTCTCCCCCTCCCAAGTCCCCATCTGGCTCCATCCTTCCACTTCCCTTGTGCCCTCCAGAACCACAGTTCTGTCATTACTAAACTTCCTTCATCTTAGACTGTTCGTTTCTTTTCATAATCCTTGCATATGCCTGTATTCACAGGAGAGGTGGAAGGGGAGAACCAGCTCCAGTTCCTGGTAATTAAAGACACTAATAAGAACATCTGAGATTAGAGGTCAGGGAGAGAGATGAGCATTTTTTTTTTTAAAGTACAACCAGCAGTTTCCTCCAATAAAGTCCCACAAACCACAAGGACCCAGTGAGGGAGATCAGATTTAGCCTCTAGTGAAATGAAACCAAATTTTACTTCTTCACTTTGTTGGTTAGATGTAGTTTTTTTTGTTTATTTTTTTAAGTCCCAGGGTGGTTTCCCCTTGAGCTAATAGTAGATGTTGACTGAGGAACATCAAATGGGGGACTGGGGGCCAGAGGGGGAATATGGTGTTTGAGGAAGACCAAGATTCTTCCGCCAGACTTTCCTATGATCTAGTCTTGTGACCATGGGTAAATTACTTACCTTATTGTTGCTGAGTTTGTAAAATCAGTGTATCTCAAATTAACTTTATTGTGGAACACTTGGGGTCTCAAAGTATGCTGAGGGGAACCCTAAATGCCAGTCTATAGGTATGGGATACCTAAGATTAAGAGGCATCAATGGAAGCTTTGGATTACAGTAGGGGAAATTAATTTTATGGTGAGTGATGTTCCCTGTCCTAAGTATTTTTGATATATAATTTATATATAATATACATTACATATGTATCTATAGTATATGTGTGCATATATATATATATAATATATATGTGTGTATTGGTCAGGTGTGTACTTCACTAATAAACTAAATTAGCTCTACCAATGCAGATTGACACATGGTCTGTCATAAATGGTCTTGGAGAGTGTTCAGGAGTACTGAGAGATTAAGTGACTTACCCAAGGTGAACAAGCCAATATGTGCCAGTGGTGAAACTTGAGTACAGTTTCCCCTGATGCTTGAGTCTAACCTCTATCCACTATTGATATTTTAGAGGGGGAAAATATCATGATCTTTTTAGTTTTCCTCATGGAGCCACTGTTGAGAGTTTTATAGATCAAAGTTTGGGATATGCTGGGATACCTGATCTTTAAGGCCTCTTCCAGATCTAATATTCTGTGGTGCTTTTACTAAGGAAAATAAAATTGGGAAAGCAAGTGTATACACACACACACACACATAATTTATGCATATATGTGATTCACATAGCTAACCAAAAATTGACAATCACCTCTATTCTGGCTAGAACTCAGTTGTCAAACTGAGGCAAATAAGTCACTATCAATCCATATCCATAAATCAATCAATATTTGTTAAGCACCTACTTATTACGTGCCAGGCACTATGCTAAGGACTGGGTACTGCAGTCAAAATTAGAGCAAAGAAGGAAGAAAGGGGTATTTCTAAAGGATTTTTGGGGACCTTGAAGAAAAATTTAATTATTGCTCCCCAGACTGGTATTTTCATGTCATAGTCCCCATCCACGTCTCCCAGAACTCTTTCCTGTTCCCCTAGACCTAGTAGACCAAGCCTACCAGTAGCGTCAAAGAAAGGAAAAATGTCTAAATGAATTTGTTCATTTGGGTGATGAAGCACTGGTTCCCTTCGCCAGCATGTAGGGTTCAATAACAGTGGAGAGGGTTTCAAAAAATTGCAGCATAAATAGATGAGCCCTTTAAGGTAATAGAAACTCTGTCATCCAGGGGTGAAATATGGCCTCTAAGCCCAGTTGGTGGTGGTGGTGAAATCATTCCCTCTCCTTGCCTTTCTCCCCTCCCCCCTTACGTGTCAGAACTGACAGAGAGCATTTGAAGTTGAGGAATGACTCTACTGACCCTTATCTCCCTGCCACCCCCACCCTATTCCCTGCACTCAGGAGTGGGTACTTTTATATTCAGTGGGATGAGAGGAAAGAAGAGGTTCTGGGAAATAAAGACAGTCTTTGCCAAGATGGATGATGTCTAGAATAGGTGTCGAAGCAGCCACAATTAGTTCTGGAATCGAGAGGGTGAATTCATCAGCTGCGGAGCCTGGCCTTCATTAAATAACTGGAAAGTCGGCCAGAGCAGGAGGAAGAATGGGAGTGGACACATTGGTTTTCTCCCCCTACTTCTGCTAAAGAAAGTCCACATTCTGCCTAGTGGTTGCTGCACCTACTAACATGCATCCAGATGTCGGCTGATCATGCTGAAGAAGCTTAACTTTATCCATGTCCCTTCCTGCCCTTACCCTCCCCTTCTTGTCCAAGAATCACAGAAACAGAGGGTTAGAAAGGACTTCTAGTTTCCCAAAATGGTTGGTCAGAAAAGAGCCTAGCCAGAAAAAGAAAAGAAAAAAAAAAAGAAAAGAAGCTCTCAGTGTAAAACATGAAGTTGGCAGATAACATTTGACAGTTTGCCCCACAAGAACTCGGAAACAGTGACTTGTGAGTTACTGAATCACATAGCAGCCACTTGTTCATTTGACAATGAGGACAGCTGAGGATTTAAGAGGACTTCTTTCCTCATAAAGACTCCATCCCCAGGGGTGGCTAGGTGGCACACTGAATAGAGTACTGGCCTTGGAGTCAGGAGGACCGGAGTTCAAATCCAGTCTCTTAACACTTAACACAAAAAACTAGCCATGTGACCTTGGGCAAGTCACTTAACCCCAATAGCCCTCCAAAAAAAAAAAATAAAATAAAGACTCTATCCCCAATGGCTGGAAATAGCCTGTTTCCTTTCTCCTGGGGTCAGCCCCTGCTGGGCTCTGTTGATGGGTAGTTGCTTCTCTCTGGGAAGATCACCTTTCAGAAAAGGGACTAGTTAGCCTAGCTTCTCTCGATCCCACTGATCTAGGGAGTCGCTGCCCCCCCTTCCCCCCTCGCCCCACACACCCCTTAGCTCCAGTGGGATGGAGCAGGGCAAGAGCCTCTCTGAACTAGCTAAGACATACAGGGTCTTTGTTCTGACTTGCCCTACCTCCTCCAGGTTTCAGCTCCTCCAACAGGTCAACCTGACAAAGTTTGCCTCAGTATTGGAGTGCTGGGGAGCAAGGTAGAGGCAGCAGGTCAGTATGTATTGCCTATGTGGGTCAGCAGAACTGTCCAAAGTGCTGAAACCATGAACATTTCTGACATGAAAGCACAGTACAGCTGTATCGTCCACTGAAAGTACTAATCCAATGTCTACTCATGGTATGTCTAGGTTCTCAAAGAGGCAGTGTGGTATAGTGGACAGGGTGTAGGATGCCTCAGATGTCTATCAGTGTGGGATCCCAGGCAAGCCACTTAACCTTCTCTAAACCTTGCTTTCTTCAACTGTAAACAAAAGGTGAGATCAGATTAGATTGCTTTTAAGCTCTCTTCCAACTCTAAGTCTAAAAAAGCCATGCCAGAAGAATGAAAACTCTGGCAGGCCTTCCCCACCACAAAGGTTTACAAGCTACACAGCTATAAACTCCTGCTTGGACCACTCAGGATTACAGAATGTAAAAGTTGGAAGAGATTTTACAGACTCTCTTACTCACATTCCTCATCTTTAAAATGATAAAACTGAGGTCCAGAGATGCAAGGTGACTATTTCTAATTTACAAAATGTACCCATTTCCCTAATTACCAAGCAAGTTTAATTAGTTTTATCAGTCTTCAAATGAAGTTTTTAATAAAATATTTAATTAAAAAGTATACATTTCCTTGCCCCAATGTTGGCAGGTTGAAAACAAAGTTTCTTAATTCCTCCAATATCCCCCTCCCCTTTTTTCCCCTCTCCTACCCCGCCCAATACCATATATCCAGATTTCTCTGCTACATGGACTCTTTAGGAATCAACATTGCATTCCTCCCTTCCCATCCCCCATCCTAGGCAAGCAGGAACTTTGTTCTCCTCAAAGACAGGGGACTCTCTGTACCCCAAAGTGAGGCTCTGTGTTGGCAACTCCTGAGGATGAGTAATCCTGACATCCTGCCCATTGGCTCAGCTCTGAATTAAAGAAGCCCCACCTGTCTGGGGGGGGGGGTGAAAAGGGAGATCTGGAAGAAGAAGCCAGTTTCACCAGGGCACCCTAAGCTTCCTTCTTGTTCTTTACTCTGAGTGTATGTGACTTTTCCTGCTATGATCTCTTCCCCCATCCCCATTTGTCTCTGTCACCATCTGTCAAAAGTGCTTATTAATCTGAATATGAGCACTTATTGTGTGGGGAGCACTGCCCTAGGGAACGGCTAGGGATACTGGGGGGGCTTAGATAAGATATAACCCCTGTCCTCTTAGGGATAGCAGTGGGGTATCACACACAATACAAAAGGTTTCCTAAATGAACCAACATTTGAATTGGGCTTTTAGATCATACTTAGGAATTTCATGGGAAAAGGAAAAAAAGGGAACAGCATGAACAAAAGCACGGGGGTAGAAGGGACAGATTTCAGGAACTGGGGATGTAGTCCAGTTTAGGGGGAACATCGGGCACATGGTGAGTATGGGTATGAATCATGGAATCTGAGAGTTGACAGGTACCTCACCTATTAAAAACCACTCTGGATCAAGGAACTTTTCTGTGATATACCAACAAGTGGGAGGGAAAATCCACTATTTCCCCAGGAAGCATTCGATTTTTCCTTACATCCAATCAAAATATCAAAATCTCTGTCTCTGTCTCCATCTCTCTCTCCGTCTCTGTCTCCGTCTCTGTCTCTCAAACTTCCACCCACTGCTTATCGTTTTGTCCAAAGGACCAAACAGCACAAGTCCCTCTTGTGCCCTCAGAGCATCCTTTAAATGCCTTCAGACAACTATCATACCCTCCCTTAAATCTTCTCTTTCTGTGCTAAGCATACAATTGATCTTCCTTAGGGTATGGTCTCAAGACTCCCCACTACCCTCTAGATGCTCTTCAGTTTGTCAATGTTCTTCCTAAATTATCACACCCAAAATTTAACCTAGGACTCTGGATGTGGTCTAACAAGGATCACCTCCCACATTCTAGATCCTCTCTTTCTTTTAAGGTAGCCCAAGATTGAATGAGTTTTTTTTTTCTGCCACTTTGTTTCACTGTTGACTTGTACTGAGCTCAATTCATCAAAACCCTCAGATTTTTTTTACACAAATATTTTCTAGCTATGCATCTCTCAACTTGGACTTGTAAAGTTTTTTTTTTTAATTAAGGTGTAGAGGGGTGGCTAGATGGCACAGTGAATAGAGCTCTGGCCTTGTATTCAGGAGGACCTGAGTTCAAATCCAGACTCAGACACTTAACACAAAAACTAGCCCTGTGATCTTGGGCAAGTGACTTAACCCCAACTGCCCTACCTTCCCCCCTTCAAAAAAAAAAGAAAAAAATTAAGGTGTACATGGTACATTTATCTAAAATAAGTTTCATTGTGTTAGGTTTAATATAGTAATCTCAGGGCAGCTAGTTGATACAGTAGATATAGCATTGAGCCTGGAGTCAGGAAGACAGTTCAAATCTCAGACATTTATTAGCTGTGTGACCTTGGACAAGTCACTTAACCATTTGCCTCAGTTTCCTCATTTGTAAAATGAGTTGAGCAGGAAATGGCAAACCACTCCAGTACTTTGCTAGAAAACCCCAATGAGGTCATGAGAAGTCACACATGACTGAAAAATGACTCAACAACAACAATAATCTCACATGTCAAGATATTTTTGGATTCTAACTTTATCATCCAACATATTAGATATCCTTAGCTTTATGTCATTGGTAAATTTAATCAGTATGCCATTTATGCATTTATCTAGGTCACTGATAAAAAATATAGACCAGCTAAGGGCCAAGACCAGATCCCTGAAGCACTGAACTAGATATTTCCTTCCAAGTGGACAATGAATGAGTAATGATTACTTTTTGGGTCCAGTCATTTAACAAACTTGAATCCACCTAACTGTTATGTCCTGTAGACCAGAGGTGTCAAATAAGTGACCCATGGGTCACATGTAGCCCATAACACTCTTTAGTAATTCCAAAGCAGATTAAAATGTAACAGGAAAACATTTAACAAAATAAAAAAATATATAATAAAAGATAGTGTTACTTTTAAAAATTAAATCAATACTGTAATCAATAAGCCTACAGGGAACCTTATGCATGAATTGGTATGACTACAGTATATATTATTTAGTAGATAATATGAATTAGCCTCATTTCTATTTGAGTTTGACACCACTGCTTTAGACCCTCTTGTTCACAAGAATGGCAGGGCAGACTATAGAAAATACTTTGCTTAAATCTGCATAAACTGAATGTATGGCATTTCTGTGATTCATTAGTCTGGTAATACTATCAAAAAAGGACATGAAGAAAATCTGAGTTGGCCTATTCTTGAAAAAGTCATGCTTCCTCTTGGGTAATCATCACAGCTTCCTTTTCAACATATTTACAATGTGTGAATAATAACTCCTAAAATTTTTGTCGGGAATCTAAGCCAAGCTCACTGACCTATAGTCTGAAGATTCTTCTGGTCCACTTTGTATTTGCCATTCTTTATTCCTGACATAAACTTCCCTTTCTTCACTGTCTTTCAAAGATCACTGACAGCAGTTGAACCCTTTCAGTGTGTGAGAATTCAGTTCATTTTGGTCGGGTGCCTTGAGCCTGTCAAGGGCAGCTAGGTGGTTGTTGTTTGGTCGTTCTCAGTCATGTTGGACTCTTTGCGATCCCATTCGGGATTTTCTTGGCAAAGATTCTGGAGTGGTTTGCCATTTCCTTCTCCAGCTCATTTGACAGATGAGGAAACTGAGGCAAACAGGATTAAGTGACTTGCCCAGGAACACACAGCTAGGAAGTGTCTGAGGCCAATTTTAATTCAGGTTTTCATGATTCCAGGACTAGCCAATATCCACTGCATCACCTTGCTGCCCTTGCAATTTTTGCTGTCCTTTTCAGTCACAAGATTATTTTTGTTTGCAGAGCAGACAGTGCTGAAATAAGATTTGAATAGTTTTGTTTTTCTGTTATCCCTTATTATTTGCCTGTGTACTGTCAGCTAGGTGGCACAGAAGAGAGAGCACTGGGCTTGGAATCAGGAAGACTCATCTTCATTAGTTCAAATCTGGCCCCAGACGTTTACTAGCTGTATGACCTTAGGCAAGTCACTTAACTGTGTTTGTCTCAGTTTCCTCAATTATAAAATGAGCTGGAGAAGGAAATGGCAAACGATTCCAGTATCTATGTCAATGCCAAAAGGGGTCACAGAGAGTTAGACACAACGGAAAGGACTCTGAACAATACTGTCACTTTTCTTTGATTCTCTTTTTCCCCAGCACGATTTTTAAAAGCCCTTTCTGGTATCCTTGTTATTCACCTTCAGACCCAGTTCACTGTGAATTTTTAGTTGTTCTGACAATAAGAAATAAGGCTAGAATGGTAGAATGCCATCATATTGTAGAAAGCCTTGAATGCCAGGCAAAACTGTTTGATTTTCCTTAAATACTTCAGTGATTGTAATGCTGTGATAAGTGATGTACAAAATGTTAAGTACACAGAGTCCCCTTCTCTAGAAGTTTAAAATTCCTATCTTTAGCTGTAGCCCTTTAATAACAACAGTCTTTCATATCTGTAGAGCATTTAAATTCTTGAAACACATGCAATGAGAGGCAGCTAGGTGGATCCATAGTGCACAGAACTCTGGGCCTGGAGTGAGAAGACCTGAGTTCAAATCTAACCTCAGATACTTCCCAGCTGTGTGAGCCAGGACAAGTTACTTAACCTTCATTTCCTTAGATTTCTTCATCTGTAAAATGGGACTAATAGCGCTTACTTCTCAGGGCTGTTGGGAGGCTCAAGTAAGATAACTGTAAAGCACTTAGCCCAGCAAGCCCGGCACAGAGTAAGTGCTATATCAATGTTAGTTATTATTATTTATTATTCAGGCTTCCCATCTCATGGGATCTCTCATAGCCTTCTGCAGCAGATGAGGAAGAACTACAACCTCCACTTTATTTATTTGCTTTTTGAGGGAACTGGGGTTGAGTGACTTGCCCAAGGTCACATGGTTAGTTTTTTGTGTGTTATGTGTCTGAGGCTGGATTTGAACTCAGGTCCTCCTCACTCCAGGGCCGGTACTCTATTCACTGTGCCACCCTACAACCTCTATTTTAAAGATGAGAAAAATGAGGCCTGGAGAAGTTGTGATTTGCCCAAAGTCACACAATGAGACTGGAGCACAGCCAGAACTTGAATCCAGGGCCCCTGACCAAGGCCAGCCCACTGCACTTTACACACTCCCTGTCCCAATAAAAGACACACAAACTTGTTCTTTTCCCTGGTCTCCCATCTTGTATTTTCTCCTAGGAAACAGAAACTGCATAGTCAATACATTACTGTTCACTCTGGCTCTACCCTGACCCCTGGGCATTGTGAAACAGGGAAGCTGCTTTTTTTCAGCACCCTGGGCTTGCTTGTCAATTGATTACAGGAATGTAGATTTATTGCTGCAAGGAAGGAAGGGAGGGAGGGAAAGAGGAAGGGAAGAAAGAAGGAAGAAAGGGAGAGAGGAAGGAAGGAGAGAGGGAGAAAGGAAAGAGGCAGGAATGGAGGGAGGGAAGAAGAAGGAAAGAATTATTTATTAAGCATCTCCTATACAGCCAGGTACTGTGCTAAGCACTTTATAAATATTATCTCATTTGATCTTTGAAGAAACCCTGAGAGCTAAGTATTATTATTATTATTATTATTATCATCCCTATTTTAAAGTTAAAGGAACCAAAGTACTTAATTTAGGTTATGCAACTTGCCCAGGGTCACAGTAAGTGTTTGAGGCTTGATTTGAACTCAAGTCTCCCAGACTCTAGGTCTAACACACTATCCACTGCACTACCTAGCTGCCTCTAGGTGTTTTAGAGGCCCATTGAGTCTAACCTTTCTCATTTTACAAATGAGGAAACTGAGGCAGATGTTGCCTCAATCACTTACTTAGCTGTGTGACTTTAGGCAACATCTGAATTCACATCTTTTTTACTCCAAGCCCTGTGTTTTCCCACTTTACCACCCAGCTGTCAACAAGGAAGTAATTAGTTCACATTTCTAGCCTTTTATCTTATCCTTACAATGCTCCTGGGAATCAGGACAACACGTTTCCATTTTCTGCTCATATTTCAAATAAGCAAACTGAGGCCAAAAGAGAGGCAGAGACTTGCTTGAGGTCAGACAACAAGTCAGCGGTGGAGTTGTGTCTGGAACTCGGCTCCCCCTTCTCTGGAGTCCAGGGCTCCTCTCCACTCTATCTCCCAGACTAGACGTCTCACAGGCGATTATTTCACAGATGCTTTTTAAGCACCTAATACATTCAGAGCACTGAGCTAAGTACTGGGGGAGATAGGAAGTTTATCCTCAAGGAACTTATGGTCTAGTGAGGTGGGAATAAGATGCCTATAAAATTAGCATTACAGTTTTCTAAAAGTGCATAAAAGAGCTGCTGGAGGTTGTGTGAGAACTGGGGCAGAGGGGAGGTCTTTACTGATAGAAAGGATCAGGGAAGGCTCCCAGAAGATGGTGATATTCGAGTTAAGGACAGACAGGAGGAAGAGAAGAGGCACAGAATTTTGATAGTCAGCATTTGTGCAGGGGACAGCAAATAGTCCAGTGTGATTGGAACATGGAGTTCTGAAGCAGAGTTTTAAGATGAAACTGGAAAGGTTGGCCTCAAATGTCAGACCAAGGAGAGTGAACTTTTCTCATTAGGAAACCATTGAAGTGTTTTCAGCAGAGACTTGACAAGAACAGATTCCTGCATAAGGAATATGAGTCTGACGTTGGTGTCCTACCCTGCTCCCTACCCTTTGTGTGTCTGTGTGTGAAAATGTCAATTTAGTGCCATTTCTGAGCTATCTCTTAGTGCCTACCCCCTTTTTATGGGCCAATTAATCACCATGTGCACTCAGTGCTCTGAACTTTTCAAAGTTCTCACAATTACACACAAAATATAATTACTAATTCAACTGAAAATGAGACACATCTCCCTCTTCTCGGTAGAAAGGTGTGGGGCTATGGATGCAGAATGTGCAATAGGCTACCAGAAACAGTTACTGTATCAGTTGGCTTTGATTAAATGTCTTTCTTTGTTACAAAGTAGGGCTCAAACAGAATATATGAAATTTAAGGGAAAATGACAGATACAAAAGCAAAAGGCAACTATGAAACTGAAAAATCATTATCTGTTGATGGTCAGAACCCTGTGAAGGGGGTAGAACAAACATTATTATCCTATTCCATATGAAAAAAAAATAAGCCCAGAGGACTTGTCTCAAGGTCACAGAGCCAATTAGTAGTGGCAGAGCCGAGATGAGAACTCAGGTGTCCTGATTTCCAGTCCAATGATCTTTCCACTAGACCACCCTGTCAACTGCCATAGATTATAAGCTATTCTTCTTTGTTACCTGTGATAGTCTCACCTGGGGCCACTCCACTGATTGCATGGTCTCCTCCCTGACCAGAGCTGACCAAATGCCAGAGCATACTGGAAACTCCTTGACTAGTTCAGCAGCAGCTTCATCCACTCCCTGCAAGACCTCCCTTGTTTCTGAGCCTAGCTGACAACAGGCTGAGAGACACCCGGGGAGGACAATCCATTGTCCCATAATCACCCCGATCTGTTAGGTTAGACAACACCAGCTGAGGACCCCAGACGAGACCATTCAGGTATAATAAGGCTGAATGGGGCTGGGAGGAAGGAGATGGATAGGAGCCGGCCAGGTTTCATCAGGGTAGCTGAGCCTGCAATCTGTCTTAGCCTAGATCCTCTGGCAATTTCGACAGCGAGATGACTCAGATGGAACAGTGAAGTTCCCTGAAGTTTGAGGGGACAGGAGGGAGCATTAAGTCAATGAACAGAAAATAAGTCACTCAGCTCATAGCTTTCTTCAATTCAGATCCTGATGGGGCCTGTTTCTTTAGAGTCTCTCTCCTGACCCTGGAGCATTCCGGGCGACCAGAAATCACAGGCAGCTTTGTTCTTAAAGGATGAACTGCATATAGGCTCTGCACTTTGCTTTCTTACCTCCTCAAATCCCTCCTTCCTCTCCCCCATGGCTCCCCCGGCAGATGTCCAGTACCTCAGTGAAGTGACTCCACTGGCTGGTACTAAAGATGCCTGGAGACCTTGCATATATAAAATCATTTTGTAAAACTCCCTCATTGTTACCAAAGCAAAACACTTTGAGTCTCCCTATTTCAGTAACTGTCCCGCAAACAAGTGACTTCTTTTCCTTAAGATCCACACAAGGCTAGAGAATAAATGGGCCCAAGAGATCCTGTAATCCAACATTCTTCATTTTACAGATTAGGAAACTGGGCAGAGGTAGAATCACTGGCCCAAGGTCACACAGCTAGGTAGTGACAGAACTGCCAGTTCTCCTGACTCAAATTCAAGGCTCTTCAGTATGCTGCACATCCCTTTCATGGGTGATCTTCTTTCTCACCAACCCTGTATCACCTGGATGAAAATGTTCTTAGTAGGTAAACAGAGTCATGCAGAGGGATTTCCTCTAGGCCCATACCATTCAGGTGGTCTGATTGCTAAGAATCTTGCCCCCAGGCTGGCCTCCTTCTGTTCACTCTTCTCCAAATGCAGGTAGAGAGCATTGAAATGGCAAAGATCATGTCACTCAAGAAAATCTGGCCAAGAAGGCAGGGTGAGTCTCCTAGCCACATGGGCCCTCTAATTCCATTGTTTACCCTTTCTCTCCCACCCAGTTCAAGCCCCTTGGTTCCCAAATATGATAACCCAAGGAGGTAGTGCTTATAGAAAATATCACAACAATATTCCTTGGTCACCCCTATGTTCTCACCTGTCATAAATATTGTATCTGATAGCAGCTCCAAAGCCATGGCTGACCTCCTGGACATCCCCTCTGGAGGTTTGTTGTATTCTTTACAACCAATGACCCTGAGTCCTGAGGTTGTGCATCACTCAATTCTCTCATTATTGAACTGGTGAAGAGCAGAGATTTGAGGGGCCTTTCTCTCTCTTCCTTAGATGCTAATGGTCAGAATGGGGATTCAAAGGTCATGTTCTTCTCTTACCATGAAGCCTGGGGCACAGGTGCAGCTCCCTGTGATGCTGTGACAATCAGCTCCATTCTGACAGGCACACACTAGCCGACAGCCCTCTCCATAGGAGCCAGCAGGACAGGACTCATTACAATGTGGGCTGGCCCAACCTGCATGGCACGTGCAAGCTCCGGACACAGGATGGCAGCTAAGTGGAGGAAGGGAGAGAAGAAGAAAGGAGAGAGGGGGAGAGAGGGAGGGAGGAGAAATAGAGAAAGAGAAACAGACAGACAGAGAGAGAAGCTGGTCAGGAATAAAGAAGGGACAACCATTACCCAGACCCACTCACAGTGTAAGAGGAAGGAAGGACCATAGTCTGATGGCCAGTTATGTGATGACAGACTCCTGTCAATGCTGGACTTTGCCTAGAGTGAGGCAGAACATACCCTTCCAGTCTTCGCTCCCACCAGCATGTCATGTATTTTGTTTTCTAGTTTTACTGTACTCTTTGCCATTTCTTGAATACCTCTGATACTTCTTATCTCTGGGCCTTTGCCCATGCCTTTCCTTCTGCTGGGAATGCCCTCCTCCTAGATCTCCAGCTTTCAAAATTCTACCCTTACTTTAAGATCCAACTCAAATTCCACCTCCTTTACTGAGCTTTCCTTGATTCCTCCTCATCCTTCCTCACTCCAGATGGAATTTATTTCACCCTCCCTCAGGACTCCCATAGCCTTAAAAAAAAAAGCCCAAAAATTTCTTTTCAATTATTAAGCACTTATTTTTTTCACCCTTCTCCCCCCACCCCCCCACCCCCCATCTACTGTGGGGGAAAAAAGAAAAGAGAAAGACAGGATTCTTCTATCACATAAACAATAGTCAAGCACAGCAAACACCATAACCATTTATATCTTTCCTGTGGCACTTAGGTCTTATCTTTTTTATTTGTGCACGTGTCTTATAGCCTTGATTAGACTGAAGGCAGAAACTATGGTCTCCCAATATCTCGCACTGCACCTTGTGCAGAGTAGGCACTCAGTCCATGTTTCCTGAAAGTGCATCCTGCCTGAGGTCTCCTAGAGCCAGTATTTTTTCCACTACAGTACAATGCCTCCACCTGATCAGGGAAACCAAAAGCAGAGGCTTGGAGCTTCTGTTCCACCCCTTCAAGATGTGTGACTATTGGACTACCCACCTCCAGGTGAGATGCCTTGACTTACAATTGGTGGGAAAGAGTATTGAGAAGGGAAATGAATTTTAGGGGCTTAGACAGGGTCTCTATCTCCCTGGATAGTCCTCAAAGATAGAATCATGGATAAAAATATTCTCTAGTGGGAAGAATGAGTGTTAGTGTATTCTGATCTACTGCAGAGGTGTCAAACACAGGGCCTGTTGGGAGCATGGCAGTTGTAGCACTCCTGAGTCCTCTGGAACAGGTTAAAATATCATTGAGAAATATTTAACAAAATAAATAAAAATACAATGCAACATAGATGATATTAAAGTTTTCCAAGTCAGTGTGTGGCCTACAGGGATCCTTATGTACAGTTTAGTGGCTTTGGTTTCTATTTGAGTCTGTTACCATTGATCTTACTGTCTCCATTTCTTCTAAAGTAAGACAAAAGATGAAATGAGCTAACGGAACCATGAAGGATCCAGATAATAAGGTAAAAATGTGAGAGGTGGTGGGTCTTTGAAAAGAACAGGAGAGATTCATATAAGTGTGAAGCTGGTTATGTATGTTCCTGCTTGGAGTATGGCTTTGGAATGAAGAGAGGGAGGGGGAGAGGGAGAGGGAAAAGAAGAAGGAGGAAGGGGGGGGAGGGAAAGGTAGAGAGAAGGAATAGGGATGGTGAGGAGGGATCAAGCTATATCTGAGAACCTAGCTCTAGGATCATCCAGCCCTGCTATTCAGGCAAGTCCCTTCAGGTCTTATCATGGCCAATCAAAGCTGGATGCCCTCATCAAAAGGTGACTAGAGATCTTGAGTAAAGATAAATCCCAGTTCCCTGACTGGCAGACAGCTTGAGATTCCCTTGGGTCATAGGCCCAGGTCTCTTCCGAGGAATCTCAGGCAAAGCTTACAATCACTGATATTAAGTTGGGTTCCTTTTTTTGCCTCCTGTTTTTTCCATTTCCCCTAGACATCGATTAATCACAGACTAATAGGAACTGAAAGTTAAACATTACAGGAATATTTTAAGGGTAGGGTTTTGTGCAGTCTCTCCTCGATTGCACATGCCATGAGATTTTTATCAGTGCTGCATCTGTTGGCTTAATCCAATCTTTCAAAGGTAATATACGATCTGGGCTGCTGGATTCCTTCCATGACAATTCAATTGCAAGGGGCACATTCAGAAGACAGGTCTCTCTCTCTCAAGGTTGTTTTCCTTTATTAAGGAGGATGGTTCTTTTGCATGAAGAATAGTAAGTTTACAAAGGGCATGAAATAATCTGGAATTTTGCTGGTGATCTCTCTCTTCCTGAGATGGGTGATCACAAGCCAAGTTCTCCCAGAGAGCTAAGTGGCGCCAGAATTCTGTGTGGGGAGGCCCCTTCCTCGGTAATAACAGAATCTCAGGGTTGAAACAGATCTCAGTGACTATTTAATCTCAAATTCATGAGAACAGAATATACTTCCTACACTATCTCTGATATCTTGCCAAATAATGTCCCCATCTGAAGCCCTCTGAAGAAAGGGGAACCCACTCTCTAGAGTCAGTCCATTCCCCCTTTTGAATGGCTCCGTTTGGAAATCTTTCCTTGTATTAAGCCCAAATCTGCCTCTCTATACTGTCCACTTATTTTTGCCATCTGGGGCCAAGGAGCATGAGTCGAATCCCTCTTCTGTATTAGACCTCACCACAATAAATATCCTAAGTTTCTTTTTAGCTCATCCTTTAGCTCTAGGGACCCAGGACCCACGATGGACCTGGAGATTCAGGTTCTCTTCAAAGCTGCCTTCATCACTTGAGTTAAGCAGCAATTCCCCCATTTCTCAAGAGCTCAGTAGCCCTTTCTTCCTACTGTGCCTAAGAGAAATGATATGACCAATTCAATGTAAAGGTAGAAACAGTGAGGCACAGAGAAGGGAAAGACTTGGAGAGGGCGTTTTTCGTAACTATAGAAAAAAGATACCATTTAGTCAAGGTCTTTCTACTTAGGTATGCTGACCAAAGAAGGAACAATCCTTGGGTTAATGAGGACCTTCAGAGGTTCCCCAGTATGTTCAGACTGACAGCTGTTGACATCTCTTTCCTTCCCCACCCCCTCCTCTTTAATTGAAGGAAAAGGCTCTGCAGAGGGGTAGACTCCCAAGGTGGAGGGGAGAGTTGACTCATGCCCATAAAAGTCCATCCTCACACAGAGAGGTTCTGAGCTATTCTCTGGCTCCAGTGAAGATACAGCAAAACGGGAAATGAGAATCAGTTTCAGCAAGTTATAGAGAACTTTCTGACTGTTGCGGGGCGGGGAGATCAAAACTTGGAAATAGGTAACCAAGGGAGGGAGAAAAATCTTTGAAAATAGGAAAGACAATGTCCTATTAGGGGGCACACCTGCCAGGAAGCATAGAGTAGACACAATAAACTCAGAATAAGGAATGTTCTCTTGTGAAGTACAGGTTTGGAGGAGTTGTTAGTATAGACATTGGCAGATACCCAGGCTACGTGTTCCTTCAGAATCTCCAGGGGCTTCCTGCCCTTTCAGAAAAAGTTGCTAATATGCCACTTGGTCCTGAAACTCAGCATGTGTTCAAGACATTGAGTCAAATAAATAATCATCAATATTAGATGAGCTGAGATTAGCCAGGGGGTGTGGTGGGTGAGGGAGGAAGGAGTCCATCCAGCTAAATAATGCACAGAGGAATCCTTTATAGAAATGATAAATTATGCAGGGAAAGGTTGTGCAAGAATCAATGGGATAACAATAGCTATTTAATTTGGGGGCTTGGCTGGGATATTTACAGTAGAGAGAGCATGTTCTATGTCAATGGGAACAATTTTTTGTGTTGTCCCTGAATGAGGCACAACTCTGCCCCAACACACCCTTAAAGAGTGATGGTGGTGGTGCTAATTGTGTCCTTTTCTCCAGGAAGACACCAGACACCCTTACATACCCAGACACCCCTTACATACCAGACACCCCTTACATACACCAATCACACCAGGAAGCATAAGCCCAGAATAACATTCCCCTGTTCTCTCTGCTTGTTGGAATCCTACCCCTCCTCTTCAAGGTCTAGATCCAAAGCCTTCTCCTCCATGAAGTCTTTCTTGATCACTCCAATCTGCACTGATCTTTTCTCTGACCTGTAGCACTCATTGCCTGGTCTCCTCACTAGAAAGGGGTTCTTAAATTTTTTACGTGGGTCATGGATCATTTTGGCAATTTGGAGAAGCTTATGAATCCTTTCTCAGAATGTTTTTTTCTTTTAATTTGGAATTTAAAGTTTTGAGATGTTATTCTCCATGTTGTTTATTTATTGGGTTAAAATTAGTTGAGATTTTTTTATGTTTATTATAAAAATTATTTTGCAAGAATGCACAAAAATTTTAGGGATATACAGGGAGTCCTCTGAGTGTTTCCAAGTAATCATATAAAGTGGAAAAGTGAAGCTCTTAATTAGATAATTGAGAATAGTGTTTTAAACACATAAAATTTAAAAAAATATAATGACCAGAAAAACCAATTACATTGAAGTAAAGACAAATTTTTCCCATCCAAGTTCATGGTCACTCTGTGACCTTTACCTCAGTTGCCCCCAATCCTACTCATTTCCTGCAATCAGAGACTCCTTGGTCTCTCAGATGACTTGGGAGAAACATTAGTAAAAATCAAATCAAATCAACAAATATTGACTGAGTAGCCATTACTTGCAAAGCCCCTTGAAGGTCACCAATGACTTTATGTTGATTTGAGGGCAATCAAGTAATAAAAATCAAAGAAAGCCAATTAAAGAGGTAGGGGAAGGAGGGGAGAGCTACTTGGGGGGCCAAGGAGGGCATCTAGTATCTCCACTGCCTTCACAAATCATCAGCAAAGACAAAACCCCTGGAGTGTGGACAGCTCCCGAGCCTGCCATTCCTATTCTACCTGTCTCAGGACTGACAGCAGCTGGATGTATCTAATGAAGACTGGGAGGTCCGGAAGAGGGGAGA
The DNA here is from genome assembly GCF_028583685.1 of Petaurus breviceps papuanus. Taxonomy (NCBI): domain Eukaryota; kingdom Metazoa; phylum Chordata; class Mammalia; order Diprotodontia; family Petauridae; genus Petaurus; species Petaurus breviceps. The sequence goes on along the minus strand of NW_027186296.1, from coordinate 38,165,131 downwards.
AGAGGATGGTAGTGGTGGTGAGAAATAGGGATGAGGAAGAAAAGAGGTGGGCCCTCAGCCATTCTTGTCTTTTCTCCTGTCACTTCTTTCTTGCCACAGCCTTGAGAAGACAGTGATTAAGAAATATGTTTCTCAATGGACAGGGGAAAGAAAGAGGGAGGGAGAAGGAGAGGAAGGAGAGAGAGGGAGGGACAAAGGGAGGGAGGGGGAAAGGGAGAAAGAGAGGGAGGGAGAGAGAGAGAGAGAGAGAGAGAGAGAGAGAGAGAGAGATTCTATAAACTGCAGGGGCTTGATGCCTTTTTGTGGAATGAATAAATGAAAGAAGTAGGGAGACGTATGGAAGGAAAGATGACCAAGAGGCAGCCTCCATAACCCCTGAGTCTGAGGGAAGGGAGTCCACTTGCAAAGCTCTTGGAGGTGAGACAATGGGAACTCCTTGTTGCTTGTTTCCTAATCCTCCCTATAGAAAACCCATCTGAGAGGGGTGGACAGGACATCATGGACACTGGAGAGGGAATTACATAGTGACTTGCCCAGGATCACACAGCTAATAAGTGTCTGAGGCTGCATTTGAACTCTGGACTTTCTGACTCCAGGTCCAGCACTCTATCCACGGAGCCACCTAGCTGCCCTCTTATGCTTACTGATTGGCTGATTATAGGGAGTACTTTACTTCCTGTCCCTCAGTCTCGGATGATCCTTCATCTGTCACTCATATTTCTGTTCTGCTCTCCTCCAACCCTCTTATTTACACAAGCTATGGACTACTTAGGGATAGAGGCCAGGCTCTGCTCAAGTTGGAGGTGCAGGTATATGTGTGGGAATATTCTCTGACTCATTTTCTGGGAGACCCTGGCAGCATTAGCAGACCCCAGAAATGAAGCTTTCTAAAACGGTGAGACTGTGGACTCAACAGACCCAAAACCTGATGTGACTGCCCCAAATAGCATGAACCTGACTCAAGCACCGAGTGCAGAGCACGGGAAACTATTGAGCAGGCCACATCAGGACGAATGTGTCCAGTTATGAGCACATTTTAAGAGGGAAACTGCCAGACTGAAGTGTGTCTAGAGACAAGTGAAGGCTTAGAGAGGCAATTCTGAGGAATAGGTGAAGAAAATAGGGACATTTGAGCCTAAAGGGGGCAGGCTTAGAAGAGACATGAGAGCTGTCCCTTCATAAAAGAAGAGTTGTCATACAGAAGAGGGGGTAGAATTCTTCGGGGTTCATTCATTCATCTGACTCTATATATTGGGTGCCTACTATACATAGTGTATTGTACTAACCACAAGAGATGATACTACAGTCATTAAGACATGGTCCTTACCAGGGGGCAGAACTAATAAGATCAATGGATAAAAGTTTCAAGGAGCTAGATTTTGACTCAAAACAAAGCAGGCCATTTTAACACTCAGACTTGACCAGCAATGGAGTTAATGTACTATATTGTGAGGTAGAGAACTCCCCATCACTGGAAATGTTTAAGCAGAGATGAGATAATCAGATGATCAGTAAAATTCTGCCATTTTATAATAGTAAAAGATGAAGAACCTCTATATCCAGGACTTATGGGGGCAGATCACCCACCAAACCACCAATGAAAGCAGGGCAATGGGAGTGAGAGCACGATCCAACTTTATGGCTAATTATTGTTGTTGCTGAGTTGATTAGTCACATCTGACCCCATTTAGGGTTTTCTTGGCAAAGAAACTGGAGTGCTTTGTCATTTACTTCTCCAGCTCATTTTACAGATGAGGAAACTGAAGCAAACAGGGGTCAGTGACAGTCAGTGACTGGAGTCAGAAAGCTAGTAAGTGACTGAGTCTGGATTTGAACTTGGGTCCTCCTGACTCAGGGGCTAATCCACACTAATCCACTGCACCACCTAGCTGTACTTACACCTTATAAGACCACTCAAATTTTACAAACCATCAGCCCCTATCTGTCCTGTTTTCTAGGGCCACAGATTCATCTGATAGCATTTTCCTGAATCCATCAGCATGTACATGGTCACGGGTGTAAAGCCGGAGGAGACTTCAGAGGCCATCTAGTCCAACCCCTTCATTTTGCAGATGAGGAAGCAGAGGACATGGGAAATTAAGTGACTTGTCCAAGATCACATGAGCAGTTACAATCAGGGGCCTCTGACTTCAGGGTCAGTGAATTTTCTGCTGCGCTCATAACATGTTCTATTGCCTCTAGACAGGACAGCTCACATCTCTGTCAGGCTACATGGGGGTGGAAGAGGGAAGAGGGGCACCATTCCTACTTTTAAAGAGATGTAACAGAAGGAAATTCCATGACTTTCATCAGCATTCTATTAAGGGTAGGGGTGGGGAGTTCTCCATGCTCTCCTGAGAGGTAACTTTAACATAATGTTAGAAATAGAAGAAAATTTGAACATGATCTCTTCTACCTTTTTCATTATTTAGATGAGAAAATGGAAGTTCAGAGAGGAAAATACATCGCCCAAAGTCATGATGTTAATAAGTGTCAGAGCTGGGGCTCCAGCCTAGGTCTTTTGCCTGAAAGATCAGAGATATTTCCAATTTGTCTTTTTTTTTGTTCACATTGTCTAGATCCAGATTCCTCCTACTTTAGTCCTTTCCAACTGGAGAAGGGGCAGCAGCAGCCCAGGGGCCTGGTGTCCTGGGGGTGTGTCTAGCCCCCTTCTTCAAACCTGACACTCTTAGGACTCTCACCATCCCACTTCCTTGCCCTGATACCCCTTGTATCATCAGTCTTTGGGAACACTTACCTGAGCGTGTTGGTGGCATTGCAGGGACAAGGCTTGGCACACTGTGGGCCATGCAGCCCCTCTGGACACAGACGCTCCTGGCATCGGGGGCCTTTGTAGCCTGGGTCACATGCGCAGGCACCTGAGGCTGGTGAGCACTGGGCCCCGTTGTGACAGTCACAGCGCTGGGAGCACTGGAATCCGAAGGTCCCAATGGGGCACGCCTCTTGGCATCTACAGGGTGACATGCAGAGCAGCTGAGGCCTCCCCAAGCCTTGGCAGGAGTTGGGAGACCCCAGATTCAGACCCAGAAGTGATATCAAAGACCAAGTCCAACCCCCTTCATTTTACAGATGAGGAAAGTGAGGCCTAGAGAAATTAAATGGCTTATCCAGGGTTGGGACAGCTCGTATCTGAGGCTGCATGGAAACCCAGGTGACTCCATGTATACCTCTCTCTTAATTATCCAGAACTTACAGAAAGCGTGGTCTTGCATACAGAAAAGGAGGAGACACGCCAGGCTGGCAAGGACTCAGCATGGCAGAGGGGTTATATCAAGTCAAATCCTAATCACCCTGGAATTTCACCCCCCTCCCCATTTCTGTATGGCAGGCCATGTTTCAACCCTTCCAACCAAATTCAATGCATATTCGAGTAATGGAGAGAGACCTGTCACCCCCCAGCATGGCTCTCCGAATGGATCATTTGGTTGTGGTGCTGGTGTCTCCCCTCTTGGCCTTGTCCTCATGGGACTCATACATTGGAGAAGAGCCTGCCTCTGCCTCTGATCTCCTCCATTAATCATAACAATGGCAGCTGACATCTCTATGGAGTTCTAACACTTGCAAGGCACTGGACAAAGTTGAGTTCATGTGATCCTCTTGACAAGTCTGTGAGGCAGGCACTCTTTTCCCCATTGTACAGAGAAGAAAACAAACTCAGAGAGGTCTGTCAGTTTGCCCATGGTCACATAGCTCATACATTTTGGAAGGTAGGATTTGAAGCCAATCCTCTCTGACTTCCAAGTCCAGTACTCTCCATCACACCGCACTATTGCCATACCCCTTTCTCACCAGCAGCAGGGGCCAGTGATCTCGGAGACTCTTGCCTCCTCTGTAGGGCACTTTACCTCTTGCTATATTTATAGGGATGATGAAGCGCCATATAGCATAAAGAAAAGCATCTGGAAATGAAATATTGACGACCTAATCCATTTGCATAATTAGCCTTTTTCCTGCTAACAATTTAAACAACTTATTTATTTAGAGATCAAGCAGCTCCTGCTAATGAATTTTACACAAAGCATGCTAATAACGGGGCCTCTGGAACATAAGGATAATCACAGCAGGAATTAGTTCTCTACTTAAACATCCTTCCTTTGCAACATATCAATCTAATGTGTCCAATAATGCCATTAACAACCAGATACATTGCTCAATTAAATCACAAAATGAGCTGCAAAGCCCTAGTTATGTTTCTTGTTTAATTTACATTTGTTCCTGCCTATCTGGGGAGGCCGCGTTATTACACCCGCTGAACTTTAATATGCTCAGCGATGATTTGGGTTGGGTTAATGTGGCTGTCACCGGCAAAATGGATGGAGGCAATTTCACAAAATATTAAACACGAGGTGGCCCGTGTAGAGGCACAAGCCAAATATCACCAGGCCTTCCCATTTTCTGCTTGAGCAGATCGATCCATGGGGCTTTCCAAAGGGCACTTAGGTTTGCTGTGGGCCCTTCCCCTGGAATTTGTCACTAGAGCATGGAGATGGGAGCTGTCTGACTTCTGAAAGTCAGATTGACGTTTGCCTTTCTCCCTCTGTCACCGCTTCTACCCTGGATGCTTTGTCCCTTGGTTGGCTGATTGGGAAAAAACAGAGGAGGTGATATTCTTCTAGGTTAGGAAGCATGGATAGTAGGCCATGGAACAGTGATGCTGGGTCCAGCCAGTGGGAGAACAGGGCTGTGTCTTTTTCTTTGAATGATTGGCTAGTAGTTATTCTATTAACATTCTGCACTGGAACAGACCTCCCTGATCTCACAGATTCCTGTGTTCTATACTTTCCTCCTATCCTTGTTTCTTGCTCTGCTTTAGGGTTCATGCCCAATGGAGGGGTACTTCAGCTCCGAGCTCCTCCAAGGACCGAGACAAATCCTTGAAAGACTTCAGGGTCCATCTGGTCCAAACCCCTCATTTTATAAGTGAAGTGATTCGTCCAAGGGCACACAGTTAAGAGAATAACAGAGCTAGAATTTGAACCTAGGTCTTTGGATTCCTTATCAAGCACCAATTCAAGTACACTTGTGTTGCTAAGGCTTTCTGAAGGCCAGATGGAAGGAAATGCCATGCATGTGAACACAGATTCTGAAAGAAATTACACTGTTTCTGAATGACCTCAGGCTGCAGGTAAAGACAAGTTAAAAAACAGGAAATGTCTAGGCTCCAGTTGCATTCTTATGAGCCATCACTGTAAAGACTGTGCTGAGTAGTAAGGCAGAAGTGAGCCCGTCTGGGGGTGGGGGGGAGGGAACTGAACAACATCCAGGTGAATCTGTAGATTTGGGGGCTGGAAAGGCCTTTAGCTTGGCTCCTTTCTGATTCTCAATCCCATGTGAGAGCTTGACCTTTGTCCAGTTTAGGCATCTGTTGTTTGTATGTATTCCTGATGAAGACTCCCCTCAGTCCCAGCCAAACAACCACACCCTTCACCTCCCACCCCAGCAGGGCCTTCAGGACTGGCCAGCTGTATTACGTCAGAAATATGCCCAGTCTGAAGGGAAGTAGAAAATAAAACTCTGGGCAACTGAATTGTTGGGTCTAAACTGTGTCTCTGAGTCAATACAGAATAAAGAAACAAAATAAAGACAGAAACAACTTCTACCTGAGGAGTGCCGCTTTGCTGGGAGAGGCTGCTATTGTTTTTGTCTTGTCCTGTGATTTTACTGTAGCAAGGAACTCGCAGTATAGAGACTGTCCCCACAAGTGGACATTTCGCAGCTCAGCTAAAGGTCTCTGGGAATGACTTGGCACACTTAGAGGCTGTGATCTGTCCACAGTCACACAGCTGGAATGTATCAGGGGCAGGCCCAGATTGGACCCAGATTTTCCTGACTCCAAGACCAGCATCATTCACCATGCTTCACTGACTCTCTGATATGTTACAGATACGTGAACAAAGTGATTGATTTCAAAAGCTAAGCAAATAGGACTTCTGGATTACCAGCTCCTCTCCATTAACTCCTATAATTGAGACTGGCTAGTTTACTCTCCTCCCTCCCTTAGGGAGAGTCACTATAAATCTTGGGTATAATGTTAGACTGGGTGACCCTCTGCAAGTTAAAGGTGAACCTGTTTGGGAGGCAAACTTACCACGTGCCTTCTGAGGAGCATGGGAAGGGGTATGATCCTTATTTGCAGAGCTATTATGAATAATGGAAAAATCAACAATCAGGACAACGGGTGTCCGCAGGTGACTCCTTACCTATCCCCCATGTAGCCAGCTGCACACTGGCATCGTCCTGTCACGTGGTCACACTGCCCTCCATGGTGGCATGGGCAGCTCTGGCTGCAATTGATGCCAAATGTCCCTGGTGGGCAGGGCTGGGCACACACCACTCCCTGAAACAGAGGAGAGAGAGGTTTTGTCTGACCTGAGCTACCGAGAGGAGCGATAGAGGCCAGCCCTCCTGTTAGATGAGTTTTTTGTGTCACAGACTCCTTCAACAAGCCAGTGGTACTACAGACCCCTTGTTTTTAAATGCATAAAATAAAAATATGTAGGGTTACAAAAGAAACTAATTATTCTGAAATATAGTTGTAATATTTTTTTTAATTACAGACCTCAGGTTAAGAACCCATGCCAGAAACTACTGTTAAAGTTTGTACTATCCACACAGATTCTTTGTAGTCCCATAGTCCTGGCACCTTTAACTCAATTTAGGGTGTCAGGAAAGGCCCCAGCACAGCTATGGAACAGACAAGGGCAGAGTGTCTCAGAAGAAATACTATTGGGAAGAAGGACATTTTGACTCAGAGAGAAGCAGGCAGTGAAGAGGAGAGCCTAAGTGGGCGAGGAGTGAGTCTTAGAGCTCAGCCTTTGGGGGGATGGTTCTCTTCTCCTAATTATGGTCATTTACCATTGCTTATGTGATTTCACCGATATGCCCTTTCATTCTTAAACTCCAAACCCTTCTGTTTTCCTTCAAGGACCAACTGGTCTCCTCCCTCGTGTCTTCCACCAATTCCCATTACTGTCCTGCCTCATTTCTCTGCTGTACTTAAGTTAATCTTTTCATTATTCCTGGTCAGGAGCTCACCTGGTGATTCATGCTCACCTCTGCAGCTTTGAAAGTTCTACCCATCAGGGCAGGTAGGTGGAAGAGTAGATAGAGCACTGGCCCTGGAGTCGGAAGGACCAGAGTTCAAATCCTGTCTCTGACACTACCTGTGTGACCCTAGGCAAGTCACTTAACCCTGATTGCCTCCAAGAAAGAAAAAAGAAAGTGCTACCTCTCTCCTTTCCTTACCCCCTACCTAGCTCTGGAAACATCAATCAAACCTATGCTACCATTTCTAGAAAGGATGTGTCAATCAATTAAGCTGTAACTACTCACTGTCACTGACTTCCCTCAATCAAACAGTAAACATTTATCAAGGACTTTGTTATCGTTTCATCATTTTCATTTGTGTCTGATTCTTCATGACCCCATTTGGGGTTTTCTTGGAAAAGATACTGGAATGGTGTGCCATTTCCTTCTCCAGCTCATTTGACAGATGAGGAAACTGAAGCAAACAGGGTTAAGTGACTTACTAAGAGTCACACTGCTAGTAAGTGTCTGAGGCTGGATATGAACTCAGGTCTTCCTGACAAAAGGCCCAATACTCTATCCACTCTGCCACCTAAGTTGGCACCAAGATCCTACTTAAAAATTTCTAGGAATAGAGAACTAATGGACTCTCAGACAAACTATAAATGGCAAACTAAGAAAACTTAGAGATTACCTAGTCCACCCTGCTCACTTTACGGATGAAGAAACTAGGGACCAGAGAAAGAAAGTGACTTATATATTCATTACTTCCTGTTTCTACCTAACCTGCCTGTATTAAGTGCCTACTATGTGCCAGACACGGAAGAGAGAGGAACAAAGACAAAGCCAGTTTGGCCAGATCCAGAGCATAGGTGGGAAGGGATAATGTCCAAGGTTGGGGCCAGGGAAGAAGGGCTTTAAAAGGTAAAGAGAGAATATACATTTTATCCCAAGAAAACAAGAGTCACTGGAATTGAGTGAACAGGGGAATGACCTAGTCAGATCCATTTAAAGGAAATGATTTTGGTAGAATACCCTTCTCTGCCTACCACTTCTCTTTAGAATACTGTGTTGTCTTTGCCTATTAGAATCCAATAGGCAAAGACAACCCAACAGGGCAACATTAGAATGTCCTTTGAGGGACAGCCCCAGAGTCAGGGCTTTCTTTTCCAGATACTGGACAGGATTGTGACCACCCTAGCTAGGGAAGTGAGCAATGGAAACCACTAAGAGCCTGGGGGTGAGATGGTGGTCACCCTGATGGAGTGGACCTTCTCTGATATTCCTTACCTTTCCCCAACTATCCCCCTTTCCTTGGGAGAAGCCCTATCACTTGGCTTCCGAGTCATTATTTTGTGACTGTTCGTGCCTGTGTGTGGAGTATTAATAATTCATACAAATCTGCAAGTAAAATGCCTTGTGTCAAAAATAGAAATCCAATTGTCTACAATAAAATTAAAAACATAAAGTCCTCAAATCCAAAGACTCCTCATCGACACAAGCTTCTATCGTCTGGAATAAATCCTTTGAGGTATCAAGGAGGTGGGGGAAAATTACCCTCCGAGCCTGTTCTCTCTCCATCCCACACTCCTGCATGTTTGTCTTTCTCCCCTCTCCTCCTCTGACGACTCAGCACTGCTTTCATTAATTCTGGAGAGTAGCCTGAAACTCACACTCAGTGTTCACAAGGCTCTTTGTCTCCCTCTGTCTCTGTCTCTGTCCCTGACCTCTCCCTCCTCCCTCTCCCATCTCATTTCAGCTTGTCCATCTGCTTGCTTGGCTCAAATGCATTTGGCTTGGCCTCTGGGGACCAAGCTTTTACAAAAAGATGGTCTTCCAAGATTTTCCCCTAGGGTTCTCAGGTAGCTGGGCTGGGAGATATGGGGCATGCAGTTATCTCAAACAGCCTCCCTCCCACCCCAAGTCCCAGCCTCCTCCATAATCAATAGTGCTCCTTCAACTTCCTCCTCTGGAAATTGTCCCCACTCTGTATTCACAGCCTCCAAAAATATCCCACTTCTGCTCAGCTAGCTACAGTCTCATACCCTCACCAGAGAAGTTTCAGGTCCCAGTGGGAAACAGCCTCAGTGGACCATTCAGCATCTCCAGGAAAGGGCTAGTACTGATGAGGTAGATGAATGGAGGTCTCCCTCAAAAGCAAAAACAGGGATGGAGGGAGGGGAGTCCAAGGAAGTCAGTCCTTTCCGGGGGTTGCTTCTGACTTCCCCAGTGAAGGTTTAGGGAGTACTGGGGAATAGGAGAAAACTCCTGGTTAAAGAATGTTTGGGTAAGACATCAGGGGACTAATGGTACAGCATGCTTCCTGCCTCTTGACAGAAAGATGGTGGACTACAGGTGTGGAATGTGGCACACCTGTGGTATATCACAAATGTGTTCCTTTGTTGTGTTTGCCTGTATTTATTTTAAGGATGTGAGGCAGGAGAAGTTGTTTGAAACTGAAAAGATCATCATGAAAGCATTAAACATGAGATCCTGAGACTGTGGATTTCAGGTATCTAGGGCATCCTACTGATGACCTCAGCACTATATTAAGTTTAATGCAGTATTCCACAGACGGAATGGACACAAAGTAGGAATCTAGCTCTTTCACACCCTGCCTTCCCATTTCCCACTCAATGTGATCTGAATAAGAATAGAGAGAGGAGCTGAAAATTCTTCAAACTTTTCTTTCCCTGTCCCTTTGTCGATTTCTCGTGTCACCTCCCATCTAATCGTGACCCACTAGACCTGAGACCCCACTTACCGTCCAGCCAGGGGGGCAAGCACACTCCCCTGTGATGTGATGGCAGGTACCCCCATTCTGGCAGGGGCAGCGCAGGTCACAGTGTGCCCCATGGCTCCCAGGTGGGCACTGCTCCTCACAGCTGAAAAGAAAACAGCTTCATTAACTGTGGGTGAAAAGAGGGCCAGACCCACTCACGCACTCAGCATCAGGCAATGGGCCACACGTAGAGGCAGACTGCTTGGCTCTGGTCACTATGCCCTCTTGGGCAATCCTCCCAGCTTCAGTTCCTCCCTCCATAAGACAGAAATAACCTCTTGATTCTGGAATTCTCTGAAAATAGTTGGAGGGAAGGAAACAGGGGGGCAATTTTCCTGGATAGAGGCACTCTGGGGAGTCTGTTACCGCAAATGGGTAAATGAAGGCATCCAGGCTAACACTAAGTGTGGGTGGCCAAGGAGGAGGAGTGTGATTGCTGCCAACAGCAACAAGTGGCACAGACAGCCCAGGGAATCAGATGTTAGCCCAAGAAGCCTTTGTCCCTCTGAGGCCCACACACCATGTTTTCTGGAAGTTCCCTGGCTAAGTGCCCATCATGGCACCTCCCTAGACATTCTGAGGAATTTAGGATATCAAGGCTGAGATCTGTCTTCATATAATATGCCTCCTCTGTTATAAACCTGTGAGGTAAGCAGAGCCAGTATGATTATCCCCAACTGGAACATTCCTAAAGTAAGGACCAGGAAGATTCATTTATTTGCCTAAGGGCACATAGTGAATTTAATTTGCCAAACATTTATTAATCTCCTACTATGAATGAATGATAAAAGTATCAAGTGCTTACTGTGTGATAGGCACTATGCTAAGCATTGAAGGGTGCAAGCATGAGGAAGCAAAGAGTCCTGTTTTCAACAGCTTACATTCTTTTTTTAAATATATTTTTCTTTTTTTAAATTTTTACTTTTGAAATTTAATATTTTATTTTTCCCCAATTACATGTAAAATTTTTTTGAGTTCCCAACTCTATCCCTTCCCTCCCCCTCTCCTACTGAGACAGCAAGCAGTTTGATAAAGTTTCATATGTGCAGTCATGCAAAACATATTTCCATGTTAGAAAGAGGTTGTATTCTATTGGGGGAATACAATGCATACACTGGAGGTAGAATTGGCAGGGGGGAGCAGTAGGGTTGAGGAATCATGATTCAGAACTGCTTCCAAATCTCAGTTTCCAAATCTGCCCACTGGAGATAAGAATACTGGCCCTGCTTACCTCACAGGCTTATAATAGAGAAGGTTAAAGCTAAGAAAGAGCCAGGTCCTGGCATGCTAGACCCTGGCAAATGCCCAGCGAGGTGGGGATGGTGGGCACCTCACTGGGGAACTTCTAGAAAGTGGGGTGCTGTGGAAGCCAGGTTCCACAGAAGACAAGGCAAAAGCACATCCTTGTAACTCAAAGTTTTGTTGGGGAGTGGGGGAAAAAGGACGATGAGGAGGATGCAAGTAGCATGGTTTGAGAATGGCTGGTTACAACACCAGGCCCAGGAATGCAAACAGAATAAAAAAGAATTCCCATCTTCAAGGACCTTACCCAGCGCTAGTGGTATAATACAGTGTTTACATAGATTAAAAAAACCAATATAATTTGAGGTCAGAGAGATTGATAACTGGAGGAATCAGGAAAGGCTTTGGCTTCCAAGGTGGCAATTGACTTAAGCCTTGAAAGAAGAAGGGAGGAAGGGAGAGCATTCCAGATGGGTTAGGTGGGAGACTGGAATGCCTAGTGACAGCCAATGGGCTTCTGTGCCTAGAAAACAGACTGCTTTGAAGGACAGAGATGTGACATGTCTGGAATTATGGCAAGCTCAGGACCAGATTCCAGTTTTTTCTTCCATACTACATTGACTCTCTGGCATCTCAGCCTCTAAGGAGATGTTTCTAGGATCAGGATTTAAATGCAGTCTGACTTTGACCATGGTGTTTGGTCATTGACTCCTTGCAGCTAAACTTGTCCTGAGAAGGGTGGTAGAGGAAAGCTAAGGAATGCCTTTTCTAGTATCTCCCTTTCCAAAGGTCCTCTGGGCTCAGGTTATTCCTCATCAAGGTGAGTCTGCTGGGAAGACTCTGGTATGTAGGGGGCAGGATGCACGTAGAGCAGCATTGGCCATTGGGAACCCCAAGAGGATGGGGCAGTTCCAGGGCTGACCAGGAGCTCTGCTTTTCTTTGCAGGCATCCCAAACTGAAGAGATTTGATCCTTAGTACTAGGGGCCCACAGCTGATGTAAGTTCAGCAGAGGTCTCTCAGAGACTAGTAAGGGCCAGGTCAACTCTACACAACTAGGGTTTGGAATAGGAAGTAGCAGGGAGAGGAGATCCAAGGAGAAGAAGATTCAAGAGGATTCTTGTGCATTCAAACTTTGCATGACAATCATGAAAGCTCTATGCAGAGCAGCTATGTAAAATGTTGTTCTTCCTTCATCCAAGAGCACCAATGGCATCATAATCGAGGACTGAGGCACGTTTGCAAACAGGTCTGCAGCCCTATTGCCCACATTTGTTCAGACCCCAAAGTGCAAGGATGCTCAAGGCATGGAAGAAATGGGCAGCTTGGTCTTGCCTCCTAAAGACTCCAGACTTTGCCATTCACTCTGAACCTGTACCCTTAGGTCCTTTCAGCATGATCTGCAGGTGAGGTCTCCTCTACGTATCATCTTTCTCAACTAGAGCATGAACTCCCTCGGGTGGAAGGGCACAGTTTTTGCCTCTTTCTTTGTATTCCCAAGACTTATCATAGTACCTGGCACACTTAGTAAATACTTTTTTCAGTAATTTGTCCCCCATCTCTACAGCACTTACTAGACGCCAGTGTAGCCTGGTGCACAATGGCACTCTCCAGTCCGAGGGTCACAGGTGGCACCATTGTGGCACTGACAAGGAAGCTGACAACCCTTGCCATGGGTGCCTGGCTCACAAAAGTCTTCACAGCGCCAGCCCCGGTAACCATCAGCACACACGCAGGCCCCTGTGATAGGATTGCACAAGGCACCATTCTGACACTGGCAGCGATTGCTACAGTGGGGACCCCAGTGGTCACTGTCACAGCCTGAAACAGAAACACAGAGAGTTATGGGACCCTGGGTGAGTGCCTGCCTTGAGAATATATTGGATCATTCCTCTCTGTCTTGGTTTCCCTCCCTCAATCTTGGTCTGTGTCTCTACTTGTCTCTCAGGCTTAATCCTTTTCTGGCCACTGCCTCCCTTTTTTCTTTATGTTTCTCTGCTTTTCTCTGTCTCCCCCTATTTCTTGGATCATTGAGTCATAGGTCTAGAGCTAGAAAGAACTTCAGAGGTCATAGCATCACAGATTTAGATTGGAAGAGATTTTATAAACCATCTAGTCCAATTCCCTTAAATGGGTAAATCCCTTACCCATGGTCACACTTTAAATAGTAAATAGTAGAGTCTGAATTTGAAATAATGTCCTTTGATCCCAAATCTAGAGCGCTTCCCATAACTCTGAGCAAGATGTTCAACCTCCTTAGGCCTCAGTTTCCTCACTTGTAAAGAGGGTTATGCCAGATGGCCTTTGAGGCCCCTCCCAGGTCTTTATCTATGATCCCATGTCCATATCTTGGAATTTCAATCACTTTCTGTCCCCTGCCTCTTTCTTTCTATGAATCTGTTTCTTTCTCTGTCTCTATCGTCTTTCCTCCCTTTTGAGTTTGCAGGTTTTAGAAGGACAGTGCTAGAAGGGCCCTCAGTGATCATCTAACTCCCACTGGACATGCTCCCAATTGTTAAAGTACTCAGAACTGATCACAAAACTCCAGAGATGGGGTCTCACCAGGGCAGAGACCAGCAGGACTGTCACCTCCCTCATTCTGGGCATCAAGCCTCTCAAAGAAGTACAAGATCATTGGAAATCTTTGAAAATAATTCCATGCACTTCCAAGATCATTTCCAAGCAGCACTGTTGCAATTCAAATTCTAGAGCCCCCTAAAGGGGGTGAACAACTTGTCTGAATGCCGAGAGTCCCAGCAGAGTCACCTGAGCTCTTAGCAACTCCTTCATCAGCTTGATTCAGCCCAGCAAACATTAATTACACTCCTACTGTGCGCAAAGCACTGTCCTGGGAGCTGGGGAGACAGAGAAGGTGATATAAGTCTAGAAGAGATAGGATCTCTTGCTCTTGAAGATTTATGATCAAACAGGGGAATACGTCATATCCACAAACCACCTTATGGTTTTTAAATGCAGAATTAAATACAGAAATTAACAGAGCCTCAAGAGAAGAGTGAGGGTCAAGGGGAAAAAGGGTTATTACTAAGTGACTATCAGGGAAGGCTTCTTAAAGGAGTTAACATTCATGGTGGGCTTTATTTTTTAATGAGATTTTATTTTTTTCCCCAATGACATAGTGGGCTTTAAAGGATGGGTAGGGATTCAGCAGGTGAAAATGGGGGGCATTCCAGATAACATGGAGCAAAAGCATGGAGGTGAGAGAGCACAGGTTGTATGTGAGCTAATGAGTACAGTATTGTAGTCTGGGTAGAGCAGGAGCTCTTAATCTGGGGTCCATGGATAGACTTCAGAGAGCCTGTGAACATGGATGGGGAAAAAAATTGTATCTTTGTTCTCCCCACCTTGTTTTCCTTTGTAATACTGTGCATTTTATTTTATGCATTTTAAAATATTCTGAGAAGGAGCCCACAGGCTTCACCAGACTGCCTGCCCCAGAGATCCAGGACACACAAAGATGAAGAGACCCTGGCAGAGTGTTACCTAGAGATCAAGCTGGAAATGTAGTGTGCGGCCAGATTGGGCAAGACCCTGAACGAGAGTTTGGAAAAACAACCAGCTCTAAGCATCCCGAGGGTAAATCCTGCTGCGGTGTGAAACAGGGTGGAGGGGAGAGAAGCAGAGGTGCAGAATCTACTGTATAATACAGGCAGTTAGAAATAAAGCAGCAGGTTAAAGTTCCGGGAAACATCAAGGTTTAATGGGACTGGCTTGTGTGGGGCTGAAATGAGGTGAAGAAGGAAATCATTAGAATTGAGTCAAGCTGGAAAATTAGGGTAGTTAGGATTTCCTAATACCCTTCAGCCTTGAGTCTCCCTGCATTTCTGGTAACTTGTGTATACCACATAGAGAAAAGTGGGAAACATTTCCTGGGCGCCCAGAGATAGATTTCCAACAAAAGTGCTGTCCTTCACATTTGCAAAATGTTTTTTAACTTTTCAAATTGCCTTCATATTGGATACATATTTTAATAAAGAAGCACAGACAGCCCTTTCAGATAGGACCATCTGCTCTCCTGGTTTCAGCGATACTGGAGGGGAGGGGCATGGAGAGGGAAATGGAATGTTTAAGCAACAAAAGGGGAGATCTCAGGACCCTTTCTAATCATCCTTGATCTGGTAGCCCAATGCGGAAACGTTCGAGTGGGAACAGACCTTAGCGATCATCTAGCCCAACCTCCCCATTTGACATATGGGGAAACTGAGGTCCAGGAAGGGTCATTCACTTAATATCACACAGTCACTGGCTATATGATTGGGGCAAGTCACTAGATCTTTCTAAGTCTCAGTGTCCTTGGAGAGCAATCTCTATAATACCACCACCACCACCACCATCAGCAGCAGCAGCATAGCTGACATTTACATAGTGCTTTAAAACTGGCAAAGTGATTGCTAAATGACGTTTCTTTCTAGCCTCACAACAACTTTGAGAGGGAGGTGTTATTGTTAGCACCCCCATTTTACAGATGAGGAAACTTACCCAGAGGGGGTAAGTGACTTGTCCAGGGTCCCATAGCTAATAGGTGTCTGAGGCCTCATTTGAACTTTCCTGACTCTAGGTCAAGTACTCTGTCCAATGAGCTACCTCTGGCTCACAGGGTTGTTGTGAAATTCAAATGACAAGGCATAAGGGGCTTTGCAAACCTGAAAACACTATAGGAATGCCAATCGTTGCTATTCTGGACCCCAAGTCTTGTGTATCCAGGGCTCACATGCTTCCCACTGTGTACCAATGCTCCCCCCTTGGGGCGCCAGCCTCGTCCACCATCCTGAGTCCCTGGTCATGTCCCCAAGTTGTGCGGCCCCACCATTCAGGCTGCTGACATGTTCCAGGCTTTCTGTTCACATTCTTCCATGAGAGCACACCCTCATCCTTCCACTCCATATCCCCAGGCTCCCCGCCATTCAGAAAAAAAGTCTAACATCACTGACCCTCAGAACTAGAAAGGACCAGACCGTCACCTAATCCGGCCCATAGCAGAGCAGGGAATTCCCTAATAATAACAAGAATATCTAGCTTTTATACGGCACTTCACAAGCAGTCTCTTACCTTATCCTTACCACAACTCCAGGAGGGAGATGCTACCATGACCCCCATTTTATAAATGAGGAAACTGAGGCAGACAGGTTAAGAGACTTGCCTAGGGTCCCAAAGTTAGTAAGCATCTGAGGCGGGATCCGAACTCAGGTTTTCCTGATGAAAGGTCCAGCAGTCTATCTATTCTGCCACCTAAGCTGGCACCAAGTCCCTATTTGAGACATCCAGGAACAGAGAACGAATGAACTCTCAGACAAACTATTAAGGGCAAACCAAGAAACCACAGAGATTACCTACTCCATCAGGCTCACTTTACAGATGAAGAAACCAGGACCAGAGGGAGGAAGTGACTTGAACATTCACCACCATCACTCTACTGTAAGACAGCTCTCATCATGAAGAGGTCTTCTCCTTATTACTATCATTATTACTTCCATCCCAGATCTGTACTTTTATCGGTATAGAGCAAATTCCTTCCTCTGATGCAGATGAACATTTCAGCTGTAAACTATAGTCTTACTCGCTCATGGAGCACAGAGAGGTTAGCTAACTTGCCCACAGACATTCAAGTCCTAAGTGTAAGAAGCAGGGCATCAACCAGGTCCTCTTGCCTCCTAGGCCCATGCTTTACTCTACACCTTTCAAGGTAAGATAACACTTTTCTGCAGCTTAAACCAGCTGTTTTAGTTCTGCCTTAGTCCTTCAAATACTTTTAGGCATGGTAGGGATCCATGAATTTGGGTTTCAAAAATATTTTGGTAACTATTTTAATCAAATAACTTTTCTTTGTAATTCTATGTATTCTATGGATTTTCTTTGTAATTCTATGTAATTTTATGCATTTTTAAAAATGCTCTTCCAAGAAAGGGTCAGCAGCCTTCATCAAAATGCCAAAGGGGTATGTGACATAAAAAAGGTGAATAATTCTTGCTTTAAAGGAACTATCATGATCCCACCTCCCCCTTGCATTCTTTTCTTCTATGAAGTAAACTTTTCTCTGGTTACTTCAACTGATTCTTCCATATAAAGAGGCCCCAAGGTCCCAGCATCTCTACAGCTCTCCCCCACATTCAGGGCCACAGCAGGGATGTTTACTGGTGGGTGACCCCAAGAAAACCTTGAAGCATTGGCCGGATATCAAAGGGACCGTGGAAGAGAGAAACCCAAGGCAGATGACTTGGGTGGCCAGGACGTAACCATGCCAGCAAAAAAGAGATGATGATGATGATGATGATGATGATGATGATGATGATGATGAAGGTAGGCTGGCATCTCTACTTCCTGATGGCTACTGTGACTAACTCTAAGACCCAGGATAAATGGCCCTCAGTTTCCTCATATGAGAATGAGAGAGCACAACCAACCCTATGTTCCAAAGCATGTCAGTATAGAAAGTCAGCATAATATTACGGGAAGAACATTGCACTTGAACCCAAGAGACCAGGATTTGTATTTCAGTTTTGTCACTTTGTGACCTTGGCCAAATCACAAAAACTGCCAGACCCTTAGCTTTCTCAACTATAAAATGGGAATTATGATATTTGTCTAATTTACTTCAGTTTTTTTTTTTTTAAGGAAAGCACTATGGGAATGTGAATTATTTGTAGATTTAGGGCTAAAAAGAAACCTATAAGACATATAGTCCAACCCTTCCATTCTACAGGGAGGAAACTGAAGCCCAGGGGAGTGACTTGCCAAAATCATACCAGGTAGTAAGTGGGAAAGCTGAGATTTGAACCCAGGTTACTGAATCTCAAATTCATAGCTTTAGGGCCAGAAGTTACCTCAGAGATAACCCAGTCCAAAGATTCTTAACCTACAATCTGTGAACTTGTTTTTAAAAATACATATTTTGAAAACTATATTTCAATATAATTGCTTTCCTTTGCAATCCTTTGTTTCTTATTTTATGTGTTTAAAAACATTCTTTTGAGAACTGGTCCACAGGTTTCCCCAGAGTGCCAAAGGGGTTCATAATACAAGGAATGTTATGAACCCCTGATCTAGTCTGATGCCTTCATTTTTGTTGTTCAGTCATTTCAGCTGTGACTGAGTCTTTGTGACCCCATTTGGGGTTTTCTTGGCAAAGATACTGGAATAGTTTGCCATTTCCTTCTCCAGATCATTTCACAGATAAAGAAATTGAGGTAAACAGGATGAAGTGATTTGCCCAGGGTCACACAGATAGTAAGTTATCTGAGGCTAGATTTGAACTCAGGAAGATGAGTCTATCCACTGAGCCACCTGGCTGCCTTCATTTTTACAAAAGAGTAAACTGAGGCTCAGAGAGGTCAAATCATTTGCCTAAAGTCACACACATAGTAAATAACAATCAGGATTTGAACCCAGGCCCTTGACTAGACAACCAGTGTACCATGATGTCTCAATTATCCAGAGGTTACCTATACTGTAATCTTACCTGTCCAAAACACCAGCCAAAATCCATGGATAATCAAAAAAGACCTTGGGGCAGCCCAAAATGAATTCCACAAAGTTAATGCACGAGGCTTTACTCACAGAAGAGCTTGTCACACCCTATTTACCCTTATATCAGTTCTATTTCAAATGAGTTGGTTTATGTGATGTCTCAGCACACTGAAGACTACAGAGCAGAATGGCTGACAGGGTCAGGTGTGCTCCTAGCAATGAGAAGCGAGTCAACAACTTAACGTTGAGGAATGAGGCGACCTAAAGAAAACTAAACAAAGAAGACAAAGAGAGCAAAAAAATCCCACAGTAGAGGGCTACCTAATGTTAGGGCAGAGGGTATTAGTGTATTATATAAAGAATGATCAACAATGCCCGTAATAATGACCCTGACCATTAGGAAGATACTCAAGCACTGTGTCGGCATTCTCAGCTTAGGAAAGAGGAGAGGTGTGTCACACATTCACACATTTTTAGGAAGAGTTTCATCCCCAAGTGGTTAAAATAAAAAACCAGGTGGTCAATGGGATGTGCTTCAGTTATCTGAAACATTCCATGATAACTGCTCAGGTTCTGATGATAGTGGATGAAAGAAGATAAAATGTCGGGGTGGCTAGGTAGTGCAGTGAATAGAGCACTGGCCCTGGAGTCAGGAGGACTCCAGTTCAAATCCGGCCTCAGACACACACACCAAAACAAACAAACAAACAAACCTAGCCATGTGACCTTGGGCAAGTCACAACCCCAATTGCCCTCCAAAAAGCAAAAAAAAAAAAAAAGAGAAGAGAAGAAGATAAAATGCTGTCCAAATTATCCACATTGGTGGGGCAAATGGAAACAACCATTATCAAAATTATACTAATACAGCAATAACCTTGCATCTGTGGGACCCACTGTACCTCACAAAGCACTGTTGCTGGTAATATCCAAATTACTGCCATTTGGCTTGGGATATATTACAGAACTCCCCCTTTTTTCTCTCCCACAGCCTTCTCCTTGTGTTTATGTTTCACTCGAGCTGATATTAAAATGAAATCCCATTCTCTGAGCAAAGACTAGGTGATAGCAGGAGTACCCAAGGAGCACACTGGCTATACTGTTGCTGTTCAGTCGTATCCAACTCTTCACGATCCTGTTTGCCATTTTCTTGGCACAGGAATGATTTGCCATTTCCTTTGCCACACTGTTTGACAGATAAGGAATTGAGGCAAACAGGGTTAAGTGACTCGCCCAAGGTCACATTGCTTCTAAGTACCTGAGATCTGATTTGAACTCAGGTTTGCCTAACTCCAGGCCTGGCACTCTATCCACAGGGGTGGGGAACCTGCGGCCTCAAGGCCATGTGTGGCTCTCTAGGTTTTGGGGTGTGGCCTTTTGACTGAGTCCAAGTTTTACAGAATAAATCCTTTTATTAAGGGGATTTGTTCTATAAAGTTTGGGTTCAGTCAAAGGGTTAATAAATCCCCTTAATAAAAGGTTTTGTTCTGTAAAACTTGGACTCAAAGAATTGCACTCAAAGACCTAGAGGGCCACATGTGGCCTCGAGGGTGCAGGTTCCCCACCCCTGCACCATCTAGCTGCTCTTGGGTATACTGAACATGGTACAGAGTATCAGCCAAGGAAGGTGACACAGAAAATTAATGTACAAAAAAAGTGATCATCATAGAGGGAGCTAGGTGGGGCAGGAAGACCTGAGTTTAAATCCCCAGACAAGTCACTTAGCCATTCTCTGCCTTAGTTTCTTCATCCATAAAAAGGGAACAGTAACAGAACCTACCTCCCATAGTTGTTATAAGGTTGCAATGCAATTTTTGTAAAGTACTTTGC
Organism: Petaurus breviceps papuanus; assembly: GCF_028583685.1. Taxonomy (NCBI): domain Eukaryota; kingdom Metazoa; phylum Chordata; class Mammalia; order Diprotodontia; family Petauridae; genus Petaurus; species Petaurus breviceps. The sequence goes on along the minus strand of NW_027186296.1, from coordinate 38,144,752 downwards.
AAACCTTAAAAAACATATAAATATGAATTATTTTTGTATTATTCAGAGCATCTGGAGCAAGAAGGGGCATTAGAGAGCATCTCTCACCTTACAGATGAAGAGACTGAGGAACAGAGGTAGACTGAGTTGTCTGAGGTTACACAGCATAATATGGTACCAAGTACACCAGGTGTGGAATCAGAAGGCCTGAGTTCAAATTCTGACTCTGCCACTTACTACCAGTGTCACCACCTTGGTCAGTCACTTCACCTCCCCTGGCTTCTGTTGTTTCCTTATCTATAAAACGAGAGGCAGCATGATGTAGTATACAGATTTCTATACTTGGAATGAGGAAGGCCTGAGCTTTTGTTTAATATCAGATACTTGAGGTGACCTTACGCTTTCTGGGCCTCAGTTTCCTCATCTACAAAACTAGAAGCGGTAGTGTTGATGACCTCCAAGGTCCCTTCGTGGTCTATATCATGACTACTACTACTGCTGCTGCTGCTGCTACTACTACTACTACTAACCACCTCACATTTAAGTAGTCCTTCAAGGTTTACAAAATGCTTTACAAAAATCTCATTTGAGCCTTACAATAACCCTGAGAGGTTGGTGCTGTTTTGATTCCCATTTTACATATGAGGAAACTGAGGCAGGGGGTGGGTATAATGATTATCAGAGCTAACAAGTGCTCGAGGCCAAATCTGAACTCAGATCTTCCTGACTCCAGAGTCAGTGCGCCTTCCACTGGGCTGCTTCTGTGATGCTGAGTCCTTTTGGAAGGTTATCTATCAATGTCACCTTCCTGGCTGACTCTCCCTCCTGCCTCTAAATCTATATATTATAACTAGATAATCTGTAAGTTCCCTGCCAGCTCCACATTGTTTTTGACACAGAGGAAACAAGTAACAAAGCCAGCATTCAAACTCAGGTCCTCAACTCCAAATGAATTATTTTTTTTTTCTACAATGCCATCCTGTTCATCCAGAAGAGTCACTGTAGGTAAGGATTTATTTATACCTGAATAGGTTTTTGTTTCATTTATTCATTCACCAACCATTTAACAAGGGTTAACCCTTATTATAATGGGGCAGCTAGGTGGCCCAGTAGATAGAATGCTGGACCTGGAGTCAGGAAGATTCTTCTTCTTGAGTTCAAATTCAGCCTCAGACACTTCCTAGCTGTGTGACTCTAGGCAAGTCACTTTACCCTGCTTGTCTCAGTTTCTTTATCAGTAAAATGAACTGGAGAAGGAAATGGCAAACCACTACAGTATGTCTGCCAAGAAAACCCCAAATGAGGTCACAAAGACTCAGATATGATTTATATATCACTTTCAGGTTTGGAAAGGGCTTTATGTATATTGTCTCATTTGATTTACTGAGTGCCCCCTAGGTTCCAGGCACTGTGCTAGGCTCTGGGGAAAATGCAGAAATGAATCAGACACAGTCTCTACCCTCAGGCAGCTCCTACATCCTTTCTCAGTCACGACCACAGTAATTGGCACTAAGAAGCAATCAATGGTATTTTTCTACTGACTGACCAATGGCTTCCCCTATCTAGAAAGATAATAAACATAGGCTCCAAGTGTCCCATGGAGTTTCACTTTACGAGACCCAACCATATTTCCTCATTTATTTTCCCAGTGACCCTGAGAGAGAAAGGAAACAGCAGAAGCCAAGACATTTCAGAGATGGAAAAACTAAAGGGCAGAAAGGGAGGGTCCAAAGATAGATCTGGGACTAGAAGCTCCACAAATTGGTTGTTGATTCTTAGCCTCCAGGAATATCCCCTAGTGATCACCTTCCCTTCTAGGATGAGCAAAAGCAGGATAGGGAAGGGAAGGTTCTCCTCTTCCCTCCTTCTTCCCTCCCTAGGGTCTCCCTGGTGGTGGAAAGCAAGGGTCTTTATCACTTACAACAATAACATTCTTATCTCCAATCCTCCCCCCATGAGTTCCTGAATTCACCACCCTCTCTCCCTCTCCCTGAAGAATCAGTCCAGGCTAGCTGATGAGTCTTGCTCTGGGTCAATAGATCTCACCCAAATTTAGCAAACCAGCCGGTGCAGAGACAAAGATGGAACAACACTCACTCCAAACCATTTTAGCGGATAAATAAAATGACTTCCAAGTAAGTGAGGCCATTTGTCAAGTGACTTTCCCCAGTAAAGGCAGAAGTTTGTTTTCTATGGTTGAGCCCCTTTGCCTTAGGCTAGTCCAGGGATCCAGAGCCAGAGAGCCCAGCCTGGATGGTTACCCAGCATAGGTCTCCGCCTCCCCACTCCCTCACCCCAAGCCAAATGAGTTGAATCTTGGGGAAAAAAGATGATGATAAAATAATATATTGTTCTAAGGTTTGCAAAGCACTTTACATATACTATCTCATTTGATCTTCAAATCAATCCTGGAAGTCAGGGGCTGTTACTATTATCTCCATTTTATAGATAAAGAAACTTGCCCAGGGTCACACAGCCACTAAGAGTCTGGGGCAGGATTCAAGTTCAGAACTTCCAAGTCCAATACTCTAGCCATTGTGCCACCTCGTGGCCAAAAGTCACCTAGCTAATATGAGTCATTGTGAAAGTCAATGTATTTGTCCTCTGTGACAAGAACAGGAGCTCCTGTGATTTTGTTGGTATCAGTACCTTATTTAAGTCTCAGATGAACTGGTTAGGGTTCGGAATGATTTACACATGTGGTCACAAAGCCGTAAGTGTGAGAAGCCGAATGTGAACTCCATCCTTCCTGACCCGAGGTCAGTGTCTCTTTCAATCATACCTGACTGCCTCTCCATTCTTTATTTCCTTTAAGCCCTAAGGGGTTGATAATGACCATGTTAATAGTTCACAGTTCCCTAGTCTTTAGGAAAGCACCTCCTCTCACCACTACTCACAGGTAGGGTGGCCAAGTATTATCCCCATTTTACAGATGAGGAAGTTGAGGGTTAGAGAGGTGGAGAAAGTTCCCCCATGATCCCTCTTGGGACCACTGGACCACTTCTTCCAGTCCCATCCACCCTGCTGCCTCGGAGCTCACTCAGCTACTACTCAAGTGGATCTTCCTAACACTTCCTTAGATTGAACAAATTAAATATTAATGCAGGAAGGTGCCGTAGATTAAAACCCCAATCACCTGACACAGTCCCTAAGCTGAGAAGATGCTGAGAGCACAGGATTATATCTATCTACTGGTTCAGTACACTTCACTGCACTCTATTTCTCTCAGACAACAGAGGGTATGGCGGGGTTTTTGTTTGTTTGTTTGTTCTTCCCCTACATCAATGGCTGGGCCTCTGCACTCTCCATTATGTCTCAGAACGCTAGGCTTGAAGTAAGAAAATCTGGTTGGGTTGGAGTCCAGACACTAATATAGACCACGAAGTAAATGTTCATTGAATGACGGTTGATCCACTCTGTTACCTCCCCCGAAGGTGAGCTTAGGCAAATCAATTCCCGTTTCAGGGGCCTTTTCTGTGGGTGTGTTTTGTTAGCACCCACTGATTTCCTTCACAGAGGGAACTCCCGGTGAGGAAAGTCCCTTTGTCAGTATAGGTCTTTAACAGTTCTGCAATTACGTTTTGCATAACTATACATGTATAATCTACAGCAAATTGCCTTCTCAAGGCACGGGGGAGGAAGGGAGAAAATTTGTAACTCAAAATTTTAAGAAACCAATGTTAAAAAATTTTTGTTTACATGTAATTGAGAAAAAATTAAAACTAACAAATATTATTTTAAAAGTCTGCAATTTATAATTCTAAGGAATTTTGTGGAGGCACCCAGAAGTTAAGTGGGTCACACAGTCAGCAAAAGTCAAAGTTGGGACTGGAACCCAGGTCATTCTGACTCAGAGGAAGGACCCCTATTCAGTAACGGAAGCCAGCCAGTCTGGGAAAAGGAAGCAGTCAATGGGATAAGAAAATAAAATGATCATATAATTTGCTCCCTTTCCTCTTTCTAGACACCAAGGGAACAGGGCTCCCTTTCTCATTTCCCTTGCACGGAGCCACAGACTCTGAGATCACTCTCCTCCCTCCTCCCTCAGCATGCCTCATCCCCCCTCCCCCCCCCCCATCATACCTCTGAAGTTCATTTTGGATGGATTTCACTGTTTGAAATGGTCAGGGTGGGGAGAGTGGTAGGTCTCACAGCCTATAATCTAAATTGGGCCCAGCCCCCTCCCCTAAGATACCAATCTGCTGCCTGGCATTTCTTTCTTTCTTTTTTTTTTTTAAAGCAATAGGGGTTAAGCAACTTGCTCAAGGTTACACAGCCAGTTATTTCTGGGTGTGGTGCTGAGTATCTGAGCCCAGAATTGATCCAGGTCATCCCGACACTGGAGCCGGTGCTCTTACTCGCTGAGCCACCTGGCCACCCCTAAGCAATTGGGGTTAAGTAACTTGCTCAAGGTTACATGGCCAGGTGTTTCTGGGTGGGTGCTAAGTGTCTGAGCCCGGGATTCGATCTCCAGGTCTTCTCAACACTGGAGCCGGTGCTCTTACTCGCTGTGCTACCTGGCCTCCCCCGCTGCCTGGCATTTCACTATTATAGTTTCATTTCTTGGGATCCCTGAGAGTATACAAGTTCTGCATTAATTTAAGTGCCTACTATGTATAGATACATAGGTTTTATGGGAGGATGTGGCCAAGAAGCGACAGATGGGATGAGAACTGTGTGACCCTGCTGGGTTTGAAGGTGTGCCCATATTAAGAAGATAACAGATGTGTCAGGGTATTAGCATAAATGCAAAGCACTATAGTAGAGGTTGGAGATATAAAGAAAGATTGAACCAGTCCCTGCCTTCCAGGAGCTTGCATTTTACTATTAAAGTCCCTGGGTAAGGGGTCCTCCACAATCTTTTTTTTTTTTTTGGAGGGCGATTGGGGTTAAGTGACTTGCCCAAAGTCACATGGCTAGTGTGTCAAGTGTCTGAGGTCGGATTTGAACTCAGGTCCTCCTGACTCCAGGGCTGGTGCTCTATTCACTGTGCCACCTAGCCACCCCTGTCCTCCATAATCTAAGGCATCATTAGCTAGCTTCTTGCAAATGGGACACAGTAGAGGTAACTGTACACACAGATGTACGTTTGGAGAGGCAGGGAAGACACAGAACCAGGAAAAAAAAAAAGAGGAAAGAGGCACAGATCAAAGACACAGAAGGGTACAAAGGAACCAGAAATCACTTAGTTCAAACTCCTCATTTTAGTGATGAGGAAAACGAGGCCCAGGGAAATGAAAGTCAAGGTGCTGAGTCAGAATCCTGATGTCTAGGACACATTAGTCCTTCGTCCCAGGAGGGCTAAGTACTTGTAGGATCACAGATTTAGAGCTAGGAAGAATTTTAGAGGCCCTTGAGTCCAATCCCCTTATTTTACATATGCGGAAAGCCAAATGACTTGCCCTGGGTCACCCGTGTCTCAGGAGGGATTCATACACCTAGGTCTTCCTGACTCAAGTCTAATGCCCTATCCACAACTGGCACTGTGCCCTGCCTCCCTCCATCCAAAGGATAAAGGAAACCTGGCTTTCCATACCTGAAGCACCACTACAAAGCTCCCCTAGCTAAAACTAGTTGCTTTTTGGCAAAACGGAAGCAAAGAAATAGCCACCAGACCTGATTTAACCATCCTGCCCCCCAGATGAATCCATTTCCTCCAGAAGAACCATACTATGGCCAAGCTCAGCACCAGCCCCATGGCCTTCATCCTGCCTGCAGGATGGGACGACTGGGAGTGGGTCTGGCAAGACTGATCTCTGGACTGAGAGGGCATATATGGTCTGTGGCTGCTGAAAGGGCCCCTGGACCTGGCCAGGCCATCTCTCTGCTTAGAACTCAAACTTAACCCTCACTCTCATGTCCATGTAACATCTTCTTCCTCTCAAGACAGAGAGACAGACACACACACGTACACACACACAGTTTTTAATGAGGGAGCGGTTCACAGGTTGCTCAGAATCATCTAATCTGCTGGCATCGCTGCCTTTGAAGCTTCCCAGTCCAGAAGACCATTTATCTCCACAATTTACAGAGAAAGCCTCATAAATCATGTCTGCACACAAAGAAATTACCACTTTGGAAGATCCTTTCAAAGACATCTCTCAAAGACACCACAGACGTGCTGGGGGCAGCCAGGCTCTCTTCATTACCTGCCTACCTGTACGTACTCCTCTCCAAACCAAGCAGACTCAATCACTTTCCATCCCCACATCTCCAGGGCAGAACCCTCAAGTTAAGAGGTCACTGTTAGACTGTGCTCGTGAAGTTGTGGGTGAAGCTGGAGTATTGAACAGAATCTTCTCAGTCGGAGGATTCTGGTCCAGGGCACAATCAGTAATAACAATAACGGTTAAAAAGTACCAAACACTTTACATATATTATCTTTTTTGGATCCTTATAACATTCTTGTGAAGAAAGTATTATTATCACCATTTTGTTGATGAGGAAATTAAGATACAGAGGCTAAATGCCCTGCTGAGGGTCACAGAGCTAAAAAGCATTCAAGGCAGGATCTGAACCTTGGTCTTCCTGACTCCCAACCTACCACTCTGTTATAATAACCTCAGCTGGCAGGATGAAGCCATTCTAGGGCACAGATGGGTAATTTAGACGTGAGAAGGTTTACAAAGGGTTGTTCTCCCAACAACCTCAAGAGACAGGTGGGACAAGTGTGATCTTTCCTCTTTTATGGAAGAGGAAACTGAGGTTCAGAGAAAGTAAATCACTTGCTCATGGCAAATAACTACCAAGTGACCGTATTAGGATTCAAACCCAGGTCTTCTCCCTCCAAATTCAGTGTTTGTTTCTCTTTTTCTTTGAATTTAACAAGCATGAACATTTCAATGTACAAATATTCAAGATACAAAGAACAAAAAAAAGTATATGAAACTTGTGAACTTTTGTTCATAGTTTTATTTAAACGTATATTAAATTTTTTTTTATATATAAGCAATTGGGGTTAAGTAACTTGCTCAAGGTTACACGGCCAGGTGTTTCTGGGTGGGTGCTAAGCATCTGAGCCCGGGATTCAATCTCCAGGTCTTCCCGACACTGGAGCTGGTGCTCTTATTCGCTGTGCTACCTGGCCGCCCCACATATATCAAATTTAGACCAGTAGTAGTAAGCTGCCCTTCTTGTTTGTGTTCCCTTCTGAGCTTTCTTTTGTGTATTTTAAAAAGTATTTCATTAATGTTCTTTACTTTTTTCTTCTTTTTTTTGCATCTCAAACTCACTTTTCTAAAATAAACATTTATATTACAAAGGAATAATTTCCTTACAACAAATATAAATATAATTTAATGGAAATAAATCAATGCATTTGGCCATGTCTGCAGACGCCTCTTTCCAGCCATAACCTCTCTGCCAAGAGGTGGGAGGCATGCTCCATCATCAGCCTTCTGAGGGCCAGCTTGGGACTTGCATCAATCAGAACTCTGAAGTCTTTCAAAGTTGTCCCTTGTACATTACTGTGGTAAAGTGGGCCAGCCTGGGGCTGGAGGGAACCAGAGCCTCAAAAGAGACTAGAGATTCTAAGAAAGGGAGGTAAAGACACATGTCCAAGGTCACATGGTTAGTGTTAAGTGTCTGGGGCTGGATTTGAACTCAGGTCCTCCTGACTCCAGGGCCAGTCCTTTATTCACTGTGCCACCTAGCTGCCCCTGGACTGTAAGCTTTTGAAGACTGTCTCATTGAGGCAGACTGCAAAGAGCCTTAGAGTCAGGTAAGACTTGTATCTAACACCACTTACTCATCTAAGCCTCATATTTTTTGGACCTGGCTAATGCAGAAATTTGTTTTGTTGGACTTTGCATATTTGTTACAAGGGTTTTTTTTTTCTTTTTCAAGTAAGGGAGGGGAGAGAGACAAGAGCAAGAAAAATAGACTTTTTAATTCAAAAAATTGAAAAAAACCTCCTCAGCCTCAGTTTCCTCATTCGTAAAATGGGGAAAGATAATAGCTGAAGCACTTAGCTCAGAAGGTTGTTGTAGAGAGCTCAAATCAGTTAGTCACTCAATAAACATTCATTAAGGTCCTGTCATATGCTAGGCTTTGTTTTTACACAAAGATACTGGGGATACAAAGAAAGGCCAAAGACAGCCCCTGCCCTCAAGAAACTTACAATCTAATGTGGAGGTTGGTGAGAGACAACCCATAAAAGGAAGCAGAGATGCAGTTGGGGGGTGGTGGTGGAGGAGAGAAATTACTCAGCATAGGGGCAAGATGAAAAATGTAGAAGAATGTGGTCAGGTGGGAAATGAAGAGAGGGCTGACCTGGGCAACCTCCTTAAATGCAGGTTCTAGGAAGAGAGGCCTCTGACCTCCTATCAGAAGAAGGTGGGATCCCATGGGCAATGGTCACTGATGTGGTGCAAGTTCCAGGGCTGATGTGATCTTGCAGGATGAAGAGATTCCTGAAACATGATGGGGAAGTCCAGGCAGGAAATCTAATAACACATGTTAAGCTTTTCAAACCATCAAGGGCTTTATAAATTTTTTATGAGTTGAGCAAATGGAAGGCACTGGCAGGGTCTCCCCAGAGGTTTTTTCCCTTTCTGGGAATGTGCTCCGCAAAGCCTAAAGTCCTATAGACATTAATTAATTCAGTCAACAAGTGTTTTTAAGTGCTTGCCTAGACACGAGGATAGGTTCAAGGTGAAAAGAAAGACGGACGGACGGACGGACGGAAGGAAGGAAGGAAGGAAGGAAGGAAGGAAGGAAGGAAGGAAGGA